>NC_064615.1:832004013-832307044 GCF_023898315.1 Schistocerca nitens
TTGTATACAATCAGGTGGAAATATCCTTTGTAGCTATCTATTATAGGCTATTTAAGAGGACTAGGAAAAGAGCAGTCCATCACTCGCTCACTCTGGGTACTGTAAATTGCTCTGGCATACTCTGTAGCCACAGAACAGGCACTTAGGCGCGTCCGGGAAGTGCTATGTAACGAAGGTCACTGGTCTAAAACAAGCCTTACGTCTATTCCTTTTTTTCTGGAGGCAGTGCAATTACAGCGTCGGCGCGCTGCGCAGGCGCAGACGGTGCCACATTGGCGCCCACACGGTCGCGGTTCCGGAGGGACCTGTCGCCAGACGGCACGCCGTGCGGCCTCGCGGCGACGCCGGACTCGGTCCCGCTTGTGGTGTACGGCAGGGAGGCGCCCTACGGCCATCCACCCTGGCAGGTCGCGCTCTACCTGCTGCACGATGGCATCTGGACCTTCTGGTGCGGCGGCAGCCTCATCTCCAGCCAGGTCGTGCTCACAGGTACCCACCACACGGCAACATGACTGCATAATTTCCATATGAGAGGTCTTTATGCTTATAAACAGCCTATCTGGTATTTCTGTCACTTTTAATAGCAGTATTTAATGTAGGACAACACGTTCCGGCAGTATGCTGCCATCACCATGTGTACATCTGTCTGTATGACTACATACGCTACAGGTGGGATGTTTTTTTTATTGTTTGTGCCAAATGAGGTTAGGTGGCGAAGTTCTGCTGAGAAATTTCTGGTGCGTTACGATACAACAATTTTCTTTACCGGAGCATGTACTTCTAGATCTCTCTCTCTCTCTCTCTTTTTTTTTCTTTTTTGCGCACAACTGGGCGCTAAGCCCAGCCTAAATTATGCATGCACTGCGAGGCACAATGTTAAAACAGCAACTAAAAAGGACAACACCATAAAAGGCACATTAACAGGCAAGGTATTAAAAGAAAACAGCATAATCAAATGTCTTTAGACAGGTTCGTCAAGTGGATAAAACGAAGAACGCGAGCAGCTGCTCCTGGGTCATCCGCTAAAATTTCATCCAGAGTACATGGCAGGCCAAGATCAATGCGCAGTGTATTAAAATTCGGACAGGACGTCAAAATGTGGCGTACCGTCAGCAATTGCCCACATGGGAAGAACGGCGCCGGCGCAGCCGTCAGCAGATGGCGGTGGCTGAACCGGCAGTGTCCAATCCGTAACTGGGACAAAACGACCTCCTCCCGCCGAGAAGGGCGTGAAGAGGTCGTCGAAGCCGTGGGGAGAGGTTTCAAGGCCCAAAACTTGTTTTCAGTAAGTGTAGACCAATCGGCATGCCACAGCGATAAAATGCGCTGACAAATGACCCTGCTAAAATCAGATGAAGGCACACAACAAGAAGCTGTCCGAGGCTGGAGGAGAGCAGCCTTGGCCGCGACATCTGCAGCTTCGTTCCTAGGGCTTGTAGAGGAGAGTGAGTACATAATTCACGGTTTCAGTTCAGACTTGTTGCTCAACCAAGCTTCACATGACGATTTTAACTTACATAAAAAGTTAAAAGAAGGTGCTGAGATATATAGAAGAAAAAGCATCTCCTTATTAACCAACAAAAAGAATAAAATAGTTCTAGATACCATTGAGAAGAAAGAGATATGGGAAGACTACATTAAGAACCTCTTTTCAGATGATAGATAAAATGTTGAGACTTCTATAAACAACAATTTAACAAGACCTCCAATCATGAAAGAAGAAATCGAGAAAGCCATCAAAAATTCAAAAACCAATAAAGCCACAGGACCTGATGAAATTCCAATCTAACTTCTTAAACTCCTTGATGAAGAAGGTATCAAAGTCTTATACAAACTATTTAACAAAATTTACGACACTGTTCATTACCCTACCGAATGGCTATTATCAACTTTCATTCCCCTACCAACGAAGAGGAATGCGTCATGATGTGAGATCACAGACTCATTAGCCTTATGAGCCATTCTCTGAAAATATTGAGAGTCATCCATCAAATGCTAAACGAAAAATGTGAGAAATTCATTAGTGAGACACAGTTTGGATTTAGGAAAAATGTAGGTACAAGGGAAGCAACTATAAGTTCTAGTACAAAACTGCTATGATCAGGGTAAGAATGTAGGCCTCTGTTTTATTGACTACGAAAAAGCATTCGATAGAGTACAACATCACAGACTCATGGAAATTCTCTAAAAAAACTGATATAGATGAGAAAGATATCCTCTGTATAGAGAATTTATATTGGAATCAGACAGCGCAGGTTAAATTTGATATTGAGGTCATAGATTTGGTCAATATACAGGGTGTTACAAAAAGGTACGGCCAAACTTTCAGGAAACATTCCTCACACACAAATAAAGAAAAGATGTTACGTGGACATGTGTCCGGAAACGCTTAATTTCCATGTTAGAGCTCATTTTAGTTTCGTCAGTATGTACTGTACTTCCTCGATTCACCGCCAGTTGGCCCAATTGAAGGAAGGTAATGTTGACTTCGGTGCTTGTGTTGACATGCGACTCATTGCTCTACAGTACTAGCATCAAGCACATCAGTACGTAGCATCAACAGGTTAGTGTTCATCACGAACGTGGTTTTGCAGTCAGTGCAATGTTTACAAATGCGGAGTTGGCAGATGCCCATTTGATGTATGGATTAGCACGGGGCAATAGCCGTGGCACGGTACGTTTGTATCGAGACAGATTTCCAGAACGAAGGTGTCCCGACAGGAAGACGTTCGAAGCAATTGATCGGCGTCTTAGGGAGCACGGAACATTCCAGCCTATGACTCGCGACTGGGGAAGACCTAGAACGACGAGGACACCTGCATTAGACGAGGCTATTATTCGTGCAGTTGACGATAGCCCTAATGTCAGCGTCAGAGAAGTTGCTGCTGTACAAGGTAACATTGACCACGTCACTGTACGGAGAGTGCTACGGGAGAACCGGTTGTTTCCGTGCCATGTAAAACGTGTGCAGGCACTATCAGCAGCTGATTGGCCTCCACGGGTACACTTCTGCGAATGGTTCATCTAACAATGTGTCACTCCTCATTTCAGTGCAAATGTTCTCTTTACGGATGAGGCTTCATTCCAACGTGATCAAATTGTAGATTTTCACCATCAACATGTGTGGGCTGACGAGAATCCGCACGCAATTGTGCAATCACGTCATCAACACAGATTTTCTGTGAACGTATGGGCAGGCATTGTTGGTGATGTCTTGATTGGGCCCCATGTTCTTCCACCTACGCTCAATGGATGGTTCAAATGGCTCTGAGCACTATGGGACTCAACTGCTGAGGTCATAAGTCCCCTAGAACTTAGAACTACTTAAACCTAACTAACCTAAGGACAACACACACATCCATGCCCGAGGCAGGACTCGAACCTGCGACCGTAGCGGTCGCGCGGTTCCAGACTGTAGCGCCAGAACCGCTCGGCCACCAGCGGCCGGCCACGCTCAATGGAGCACGTTATCATGATTTCATACGGGATACTCTATCTGTGCTGCTAGAACATGTGCCTTTACAAGTACGACACAACATGTGGTACATGCACGATGGAGCTCCTGCACATTTCAGTCGAAGTGTTCGTTGCTTCTCAACAACAGATTCGGTGACCGTTGGATTGGTAGAGGCGGACCAATTCCATGGCCTCCGCGCTCTCCTGACCTCAACCCTCTTGACTTTCATTTATGGGGGCATTTGAAAGCTCTTGTCTACACAACCCCGGTACCAAACGTAGAGACTCTTCGTGCTCGTATTGTGGACGGCTGTGATACAATACGCCGTTCTGCAGGGCTGCATCAGCGCATCAGGGATTCCATGCGACGGAGGGTGGATGTATGTATCCTCGCTAACGGAGGACATTTTGAACATTTCCTATAACAAAGTGTTTGAAGTCACGCTGGTACGTTCTGTTGCTGTGTGTTTCCATTCCATGATTAATGTGATTTGAAGAGAAGTAATAAAATGAGCTCTAACATGGAAAGTAAGCGTTTCCGGACACATGTCCACATAACATCTTTTCTTTCTTTGTGTGTGAGGCATGTTTCCTGAAAGTTTGGCCGTACCTTTCTGTAACATCCTGTACATAGAGGAGTGGACAAGGATGCATACTGCCACCCCTGTTATTTAACTTATACTCTGAGAGTATTTTTCAGGAGGCACTTGATGATGTAGAAAAAGGCATAAAGGAGCGAAGTGTACATTAACAACATTCAATATGCTGATGACCAGTTATTGATAGCTGATAATTTAGATGACCTTCAACAACTCGTCAACATAGTAGGAGATTATAGCAGTACTCTAGGTCTGAATATTAACATCAAAAAGACTAATTTTATGGTTGTCACAAGAGAGTCCGACTCATTTAAAGATGCAAATCTACGATTTCAAGGCTCTGTAATACAGACAGGTTTAAATACCTCTGAACCTGGTTTTGTGAAGACTGACGAACAGACTTGGAAATAAAATGTCGCTTAGAGAACGCCCGAAACGTCTTCGTAAAATTTAAGAATATTCTTACAAGCACAGACCTAGACCTAAGCCTTAGAGTCCGATTTGTAAAATGCTACATCTGGTCCATGCTTCTATATGGCTCTGAAGGATGGACACTAAATATGACAACAACGAAGAACTTAAGAGACCTTTGAAATGTGGATTTATCGCAGAATGCTTAAAATACCGTGGACTGCAATAATAACCAACACCGAAGTACTGGAACGAATGAACAAGCAGCGAGAAATGTTGACAGCGCTTAAAAGAAGAAAAACTGCGTTCCTAGGACATTAGTACGGAACACAGTGCTTCTGCAGTTAATAATAGAAGGGAAGATCGAAGGAAAAAGAAGACAAGGGCGAAGAAGAACATCCTGGTTGGACAATATAAAGCAGTGGACAGGACTCCGAAGTGTAGACCAGCCATTACATAAAGCGGTTTACAGAAGAAAGATGCAACATGTGGTCGCCAACATCCATTAATGGATAAGCGGAAGGAGAAAAATAAATGTAGCTCATCCACTTTGCTTGAGGAACCTAATTACCGGTGACTCAGTACCATTATTAGGTTACAGTTCGAAAGGAAACATAACGAAACACGCGCAATTGTTGTAGTAATTGTTGACGGGTTCTCTTCAATACTACGAAGTACACCTTCAAATTCGGGCGTGCGGCGTTGCCGTGGAGCGGCACAGTCCTGCCTCATCACAGTGAGTATACCTGTTTCTGAGGGCTGCCGCGCAACTTGGGCAAAACGTTTGTGCAGTCGCGTGCTACTTTGCGGAAAACGTTCGTGATACAGAGATTAGCAGCTTTTCCGGTATCTCGAGCTTCGCCATACACAAGGTACGTTACACGTTAAGCGCTACATATCTGAACTGAAACCGTCGTAGGGCGGAAGTGGTACGTTTCCAGACATGGGTTCCTATTCAAAATATTATGTACTCATCCAGTCTACAAGTCCTAGAAGTTTGAAACGGGAATTTGCTAACACTCTGTTTAAGTTAACTGATGAACCAAAACATGGTAACTTTATCCATCGCGAGGTAGCGTTGCAAGAACATGACACGGTAATGAAAATATAAAAGTGAGTAGAGGTGAAGGAGGTATCATTAAAGTGATGACACGGGCTGAAAATGGGGAAATCCTCTGACACAAGCGACTTTGACAGTGAGCAGATTGTTATGGCCTGATGCCTGGGAATAAGTGAGGCTGTTCACTGTTCGCACGCTATTGTCGTGAGAATCTATGGGAAGTGACTGAAAGTTGGACAAACTACTCCTCAACCCAGAAAGTGGTCGGAGGATTTCCGACACTGTAAAGCAGTACAGGCAGCGATCCGTGCCAGATCTGAGGTCGGAGTACAGCGCTAGTGCAGGCACAAATGATTCGGAGCGCACCATTCGGTGCACATTGTTGAACATGGGGTCCACAGCAGACAACCCCAACGGGTTTTCAGGTTGACCCAACGTTATCGTTAATTACGATTGTAAATAACATGGGATCATCGAGATTGGACCGTGGGTCATTGGGAACGTGTGGTGTGAACCTCATTTCTTGTTACACCAGCCTGATGGCTGTGATTGGATGCGTTGGTGCATTCACCTGGCCTTTCATGGGGTCCTGTTGCAGTAACTGAACGCACCATGACAGCTGTGAACATTTTTGCGGGCCACATGCGCTTCTCCATGCCACGGCATCTTCAAGTAATATCACTGGCTGTTTCACAAAGCCAGAATTATGCTCCAGTGGCATGAGGATCATGATTGTGATCTCGCCTTGATATCTCGGCCACCAGATTCGCCTGAACTGAATCCGATGGAACACGTCGATGCTGTCGGGCGGTAACTCCATGCCCAGTGAAAACCTGTAACTTACGGGAATTACGAAACCTGTGCATTGACAACTGGTACTATTTACTTCCGGAAGCCTACCAAGGATTTATCGAAAGCTGGCACGCAGAGTCGCTTCTGTATTGCTTTCAGAAAATGGACCAACGCGCTATTAATCAGATCATGAAGTTTTGGTTCGCCCGTGTATGATTTCTGTGTGAACGGTATTAGCCCTTACTGCGAAGACGTCTTGTAAAACATATTATCGCACTATCTGTAACTACGCCTTAAAGGATAACCAGTTTCACGATAAGCTCCACCGCAGATTGTTTCGCATTTGGTTGCATGCCCTTACACTCCATCAGTTCTCATCAGCCTTTACATCAATATGATCCTATATACATTCTTTAAGATTGGATCCTAGCTGAAGTAGTGCATAATTTGTAACTACCAAGGAGTTAGCCTTCGATCTTGATGGTGAACGTTTGTGGTCACTGCGGCGCGCCATTTTTCGTTCGCTGCACACGGTGCAAGTAAATGGTTTGTTTTGAACATTTCTTGAATGTCGACGATGTCCATTTTGTGAACTGTAAGACCCTCAGAAGGTTGATCTCTGCACCTCCCGGACTCTCATTTTCTGTCGCCCTTCTGATGCCCATGGTGAGTCATTAGCAGCCAATATTTTTCCTGTCATAAGTGTTAACACAGTGCCTTCGAATGAGCTTTACTAAAGACTGAACTTGCGACCTCGCATTCGAGGTGTTCCTTGAAGTCTAGTTACTGGAGTAGCCAACCCAAGGCCAAGTTACATCTTTTATTTTATTTTATGTCTGCCCCGACTTCTGCCCCTACCCCTATCCTCTCGACCCACTGTGCTGATACCAACCGTTATAGCTGTATGTAAAGGGTCGTGTCAGTTTAGGAGCCAAGTATCGACATGTTTTCTAGTGAAGGTGAAGATGCCGACGAAACCGGAGTTAATAAAGCACTAATAGTTAATTTGATATCTGGGCGTACAGTTGTGTTACAAAAACCTAGAATACCGAAGGCACTGTTAGAAAATAAGAATGCATGTAATATTATTACACATGAACCACTACCAGTACAGTTTTGCACGACTTAATCCTTGAAATACCAAGGAGGAGAGGTAGGAATTCTTTATGCTCACCTTTTGAAAATATTGTAATATAGTAAGTTAATTTACATCTTAAAATTTTGAAATAAATATTGTTTTTAATGAATTCTTCTACCAGATTCTGTTTATGTTTTAAATTTTTCAGTTAAATTTAACCCAAAAATATAAGCCTCCGTAGCAGATGTCTCTTTCCTCCAGTGAATGTCGTATTCAATAGTTCGAGGTTCAGAGTCTTACTTAGAGATCACTATCTTTTTAACAAGTAATTTAACAAGTATGTTGAGAGTAAAAGTCGTCAACAATGAACGAAATTTGCATTTTTTAATTATTTTGTAGTGCTCACGAAGTCTGTAGAACACGTTGTTGAAGTGAAGCCCTGAGGAGCGGTCTTCAGTCGTGCTTGGTTAGCTCAGTTAGTAGAGCGCTTGCCCGTGAAAGGGAAAAATCCCGAGTTCGAGTCTCGGTCCTGCACACAGGAAGTTTCAACGAAGAAGGAAGAAGTATCTCCATGTGCTTCTTGTAGTCTTGGCTTCTCCACGTGGTTCATCAAGTTCTGGCATAAATTCAGCAGCTAAAATGTTCATATTTTCAGTTTAAAACCTAACAGCTCCTTACATCGATTAAGATCCCTCCGAATCTGATAACGTTTCTCACGTCTGACTACAGGAACATCGCCGTGGCGCAGACTGACGAACTATGCTTAAGAGCTAACATGCCACACCACTACCTTACGAATACCCTAGGTGTATCTCAGAAAATTAGATTGTACTCTTTATTCACAGCTTAAATCTAGCCTACCCGAGAAAGCCAAGATGCACCTTGGCATGTTAGAATCTACAACTTAGGTACATATCGTTATTATTGACATCACTGATTAACGTTGGAACACACAGGGCTGCGGCGAAACCCCATGTCAACAAATGCGCTGAAGGGTGCGCTCCGAAACGCTTGACTGCATCAGAATTTTGCTGTCGTCTAATCTGCTACAGATCGCTGCGTTGTCTGCTTTGCAAAGCGGGTAAGTCTCCACGTTCTGTGATAATAAGTGGACGATCAACATCTTGTCGCCTGGTCGTGGTTTCACAGTCGTTCAGCCACTTTCCATCAGCAGCACGCGAAAAGCCGACCAGTTTCGCCGTTTTAGAGGTAATTATACCGGCGCATAACGATCACCCCTTTGTCAACGTCGCTTACGCAATTGACTTCCCGATTTTCAGCCCGTATCGTCGCTAGAATTATTCCTCTTTCGTATCTGTTCCTCTTATACAGGGAGGTCAGAACCAGTCTGAAAAGCTTGTGTGTTCCAGGGTAGCGTGTTAAGAAAAATAATCGATGCTTTTCACCGTTTCCGATTTCATTAGCACTGAAGTTAGCCAATGAGGTCGTTCCGCGGGCAAATTCAAGCAGCCTGCCAGAGATGGTGTTGCCAAATGTGTTCTTTGTTTGGTTTCCTCAAACCGAACAAGAGAGAGCGATATAAAAACTGGGCCTTGAATGGCAGCAAGGATCGAACACGCTACCGACAATGGTTTCCTGCCTGTTTCTTCCAATTTGTTTTCCAACAACAAAGAACACGTTTGGCAACACCACCTCTGGCAGGCTGCTTGGACTGAGCGCGCAAAGACCTGATTGGCTAATTCAGTGTTATTTAATTCGGAAATGGTGCAACGTAAGGAATTTTTTTCTTAACGTTTATTTCTTAGCACAACCTGCCCTGCAACAGGCTTACAAGCTTTTCAGATAGTTCCTGACTACCCCGTATTTTTCTCATCGCATCACCTGTCCGCAACCGTACCTGACAGCATTCATTCTCCCGGTGGGCACTCTCAGGGGTTTTTGGCACATCTGTGTATTTTTTTTATAAGAGATATTTATGTGAAATCGAGACAGATGGGAAAAAGTGTTAAGTCAAAAGTAATCGCCATGACTGTTAATATGTTTATCCCACTGTGACACAAGATGGTCACTGCCTTCATGGAAAAATGATTTCATGCCATGATGGTACCAAAGCGTGAACCCTCTGCCCGAAGCAGATCGACGGCCATGAGTGTCTCCCTTCAAGGCCCCAAAAATATGGAAATCGCATGGTTAGAAATCAGGACATTATGGAGGACGTGCAAGGGCTTTCCAATGAAACTTTTGCAGCGTACTCGAAATAACCTCGGCAACAAGTGAGCTGGCCCCATGAAGGCATCCCTAAAGGCACTGCCCTCCTTGTCTTTATTCATTTGTTTGGTATTTTCTTTTACTCTGTTATCTATATAAAAGAACTGACTGAATGTTGCACATGAATTGGCATGAATAAAGCACATAATATTTTAACATAATTTCAGATGTGGTAGTAATAACTTTGAGGTTCGTCGATGACATTGCAATTCTGTCAGATACAGCAAAGGACCTGGAAAAGCAGTTGAACGGAATGGACAGTGTCTTGAAAGTAGGATATAAGATGAACATCAACAAAAGCAAAATGAGGATAATGGAATGTAGTCGAATTAAATCGGGTGATGATGCGGGAATTAGATTAGGAAATGAGACGCTTAAAGTAGTAAATGAGTTTTGCTGTTTGGGGAGCAAAGTAACTGATGATTGTCGAAGTAGCGAGGATACACAATGTAGACTGGCAATGGCAAGAAAAGCGTTTCTGAAGAAGAGATTTTTTTAACATCGTGTATAGATTTAATTGTCAGGAAGTCGTTTCTGAAAGTATTTGTATGGAGTGTAGCCGTGTATGGAAGTGAAACGTGGACGATAAATAGTTTAGACAAGAAGAGAATAGAAGCTTTCGAAATGTGGTGCTGCAGAAGAATGCTGAAGATTAGATGGGTAGGTCACATAACTAATGAGGAGGTATTGAATAGAATTGGAGAGAAGAAAAATTTGTGGCACAACTTGACTAGAAGAAGGGATCGGTTGGTAGGGCATATTCTGGGGCATCAAAGGATCACCAATTTGGTGTTGGAGGGCAGCATTGAGGGTAAAAATCGTAGGGGGAGACCAAGAGATGAATACACTAAAGGAGGTAGGTTGCAGTAGGTACTGGGAGATGAAGAAGCTTGCATAGGATAGAGTAGCATGGAGAGCTGCATCAAAGCAGTCTCTGGACTGAAGACCACAACAACAATAGTAATAACTAAGCGTTATGCTATTTAAGTGGGAAAAATCTAATTAGAAGAACTACATTAAAACGAGAAAAAAATAATAACTACAACAAAAGTTTGTGTACTACCATTTGGCCATCTGGCGCACAGATATCTGCTCATCCTGAATCCAGAAAACACACGCTGCTGGTTTATTACACTATGCGACATTAGTAGGCCAGAAATTTTGTAATTTATAATTCTGGACTACACTACCACACGACTACAGTACGATCCACAACAATGCACTACAGCATTGTACCAGGTATTAGAACCAAGCTAGATGTCTCATTTGTCTGGATGGTTACCCAATGGCGTGCTGAGTTGCAACTCAGGATTCACAGAAGCTGTGCTGCTGTGCCACGCAAGGTGTAGAGGTTGGGAGATGGCTGTCAGGATCTCAGGAAGTCCTTTCTTGACCCTCCCTGAGGCTCATTTCCTCATTGCTTCCTGAAGGTTGTTGTAGGCGGATGTTCTGCCGTGGCACATCTCGTTGTCCTGATATAAGGCCTCTTCTTGGTAGTCTCTCGGCCATGTAGGCTTTCTGTTCATCGGCTGATATCTTAGCTGTAAGCAGGTTCACCTTATGTCACACTTCCTCATTCCTTATTATATTTGAGACTGTTGCATTTCCAAATGCGTTCCTGCCCAGGTCTGTAACATCTAATGGCACACTCTCAGACGATGTGATCCGGGGTACAGATTACTCCGTATTCACAAGTGTCTGTGACGGGTTGTCGTATTTTTAGTAAGCAGATGGGGTATGAACCATACCCCGACAGGTAGTGTATAGCCCACTTGGTTGGAAGGAAGTATGTCATTCTTGTTTTTTCTTTTATGTTGGCAAGGAAATGGTAGGTTCACCTTCCTGTTTCTGCCCTGTCTCAGATTCCTTGCCATTCTCTATCAGTGCATGCTTTTATTTCCTTATTCGATAGAGCTCTTGTGCCCAGTATATGCTTTACCTTATGATATTCTCGCTTTTTGAACCGATACTGTGCACCTAGCCCAGAAAAGCGAGCCGGCCGCGGTGGTCTAGCGGTTCTAGGCGCGCAGTCCGGAACCGCGCGACTGCTACGATCGCAGGTTCGAATCCTGCCTCGGGCATGGATGTGTGTGATGTCCTTAGGTTAGTTAGGTTTAAGTAGTTCTAAGTTCTAGGGGACTGATGACCTCAGCAGTTAAGTCCCATAGTGCTCAGAGCCATTTGAACCAGAAAAGCGAGTAAGATTGCGTTATGGTAAGTTCTTATTGCAGCTAAAAACTTCTTTGGTTAACTGTTGCTATTTTATTTAGGATTTTATTGCCTCTCTGGCAGACAATTTTTACATGTGCATGAAAATTTTTCATGTCATCGATGTTAATTCCAACGTACCTACATACACTTATTTTCTTTTCACAGGTTGGTCGTTTATTCTAATTGCGGCATTTCTCATTATTGATAATGTTCATGTTAGTAACATGTGTGCGCTGCTATCGTTAGTTTGTTTTCTATGCTTCACATACATAGTCTTTCGAGAACTACCCTACTGTTTTCCTCCGGTTTAGCCCTCGTGTTAGCATATACGATAATTAGCAGGGCGTCTGCGTGGGCGATGCAGCCTCTAATGATTGTTATACTCTGAAGCTGGTTCAGTAATGGCTCTATGCGAACACCTCAGAACTCTGAGTCACAAACAGAACCCTATAGGCTGCCTTTGGTGATGTCTTTCACAATTTTCTTTCCAGGACACTAATTGCACCTGTCCCTCTGAGAAATAATGTATACTGTTATAGAGATAACTTGGACAGTCTACCAGTTTCAGTCTTTTGAACAGGACAGACCACCACAAATAATCAAACGCCCCAGTATTGTCAGTCATTATGCCTGTAACATACTTGTCGTCTGAGGTATTCACAATATTCATTGCGCGATTTATCGCATCCTCGCTGCTCACTGGCTTTCTCTTTCCTGAAACTGCATTAAAAGAGGCTCTTGGCTGCTAACCGTCTGTGGTCCCTCAGGCGGCGGCACAGAAACTTTTACTTTTGATCTTATAAATAGTTTACTTACTTTTTTCACGAACTACATCGTTTTCATTTGACTGCCTCTTACAGTTGAAAAGCGAATACGTGTTCATCATGGAGTAAGGCAGCCTACACTACTGTCTTGCTTGTTGTGTGAACTGTATCCTGGCTAATGTCTCTGATCTTATTGTACCGTGCTAATGAAGTGGATTCCTTTCCTCGTTTTGACACTCATTTGTGTTGTGTTTTGCAGCAGCGCATTGCCTGTGGCGCTTGGAACCGCCCAACCTGCGGGTGGCTCTGGGCAAGCACTACCGGAAGTACAGCATACACAGCAATTTCACCCAGATCAGGGACGTGAGTACGACCGCTCTTGTCGCTTATTCATCTCTACTTAATTTAACGAACTCAAGTTTCTTTTGCTGTACCTGTCTTATTTCGCTTCATTCTTTTCAATTATTTTGTTTCGCAGTAACAAAACTCGCGACCAACGCAAATACGTTGCCTGGCAAAAGATGTGAAGCACCCAGAAGGGGAGGAACGAAATGAAACTTGTAACCTTCCCGAACAGAAAATAAAAATAAAAATAATTAAATTTGGATAAATAAGTTCTGACTTATGAAAACTGATAAATCTTAACTTATGAAAAAACTGATAAATTTTGACGTAAGCAACGCTACGCCATGGCCCTGTGAAATCAATCTGAATCTGTCCGTGAGAAATAAACTGAAAAATTCTTACCTAGTGATGGTGTCGCCGGATAACGCTGTCTATGTATCTGCTCATAAATGGCACAGCTTGCCGGCCGAAGTGGCCGTGCGGTTAAAGGCGCTGCAGTCTGGAACCGCAAGACCGCTACGGTCGCAGGTTCGAATCCTGCCTCGGGCATGGATGTTTGTGATGTCCTTAGGTTAGTTAGGTTTAACTAGTTCTAAGTTCTAGGGGACTAATGACCTCAGCAGTTGAGTCCCATAGTGCTCAGAGCCATTTGAACCATTTTGAAATGGCACAGCTTAGTGCAATGCTGGCCTATCTACTAATACTGGACAACATTCGTCTGAGATCTGAATAAGAGAAAAACTGACTTTACTTAGTGACACAGCTGCACAGCTGGTCGTCTGATTACTAAAGAACACATGACTATGATCTGACAAAAATTTTCGAATAATTTAGTTTAGATAAATGACTGGATCGGGACTGGCAGTGTCCCAAGGGGAAGTTATACTTTTATAATTGACTGGTAAAAACAATTATATTCTGAAAATTTTTTACGTTATTGATAAAGATCTACAATCCATTACACGGGAAAATTGAGTATATTACAAATCTGGGTCAACTGGTGCTGACGCATCACAAAAGAGAATATTGAAACAAATTCATATTAACATGTCAGACAAGTGACTTAACTACGCGCATGCCCATACAAATAATAAAATTTACCTTACAATAGATGGTTGACTTAATTACACTCTTGATTTTTCATTATACACTCCTGGAAATGGAAAAAAGAACACATTGACACCGGTGTGTCAGACCCACCATACTTGCTCCGGACACTGCGAGAGGGCTGTACAAGCAATGATCACACGCACGGCACAGCGGACACACCAGGAACCGCGGTGTTGGCCGTCGAATGGCGCTAGCTGCGCAGCATTTGTGCACCGCCGCCGTCAGTGTCAGCCAGTTTTCCGTGGCATACGGAGCTCCATCGCAGTCTTTAACACTGGTAGCATGCCGCGACAGCGTGGACGTGAACCGTATGTGCAGTTGACGGACTTTGAGCGAGGGCGTATAGTGGGCATGCGGGAGGCCGGGTGGACGTACCACCGAATTGCTCAACACGTGGGGCGTGAGGTCTCCACAGTACATCGATGTTGTCGCCAGTGGTCGGCGGAAGGTGCACGTGCCCGTCGACCTGGGACCGGACCGCAGCGACGCACGGATGCACGCCAAGACCGTAGGATCCTACGCAGTGCCGTAGGAGACCGCACCGCCACTTCCCAGCAAATTAGGGACACTGTTGCTCCTGGGGTATCGGCGAGGACCATTCGCAACCGTCTCCATGAAGCTGGGCTACGGTCCCGCACACCGTTAGGCCGTCTTCCGCTCACGCCCCAACATCGTGCAGCCCGCCTCCAGTGGTGTCGCGACAGGCGTGAATGGAGGGACGAATGGAGACGTGTCGTCTTCAGCGATGAGAGTCGCTTCTGCCTTGGTGCCAATGATGGTCGTATGCGTGTTTGGCGCCGTGCAGGTGAGCGCCACAATCAGGACTGCATACGACCGAGGCACACAGGGCCAACACCCGGCATCATGGTGTGGGGAGCGATCTCCTACACTGAGCGTACACCACTGGTGATCGTCGAGGGGACACTGAATAGTGCACGGTACATCCAAACCGTCATCGAACCCATCGTTCTACCATTCCCAGACCGGCAAGGGAACTTGCTGTTCCAACAGGACAATGCACGTCCGCATGTATCCCGTGCCACCCAACGTGCTCTAGAAGGTGTAAGTCAACTACCCTGGCCAGCAAGATCTCCGGATCTGTCCCCCATTGAGCATGTTTGGGACTGGATGAAGCGTCGTCTCACGCGGTCTGCACGTCCAGCACGAACGCCGGTCCAACTGAGGCGCCAGGTGGAAATGGCATGGCAAGCCGTTCCACAGGACTACATCCAGCATCTCTACGATCGTCTCCATGGGAGAATAGCAGCCTGCATTGCTGCGAAAGGTGGATATACACTGTACTAGTGCCGACATTGTGCATGCTCTGTTGCCTGTGTCTATGTGCCTGTGGTTCTGTCAGTGTGATCATGTGATGTATCTGACCCCAGGAATGTGTCAATAAAGTTTCCCCTTCCTGGGACAATGAATTCACGGTGTTCTTATTTCAATTTCCAGGAGTGTATTAACAATTATTCATTTGTTCATCATCATCTCATTCCATGGTATCATTTATCTCTGCGGCTGATAACAATTATTATTCACTTCCATATAATAAAATTTTACAATTTGTTCTGCACTGTGACTTTAATAGCTACTAACTCTAAACTGCGCTGTACCAGCAACAGACTACAACTACACTGTAGCAGCGAGCGACTGCACCTGCGTCAGAGACTGCTCTGAACTGCGACTCTATTGCACCTCTCTTTTAGCAGGGGCAAAGATATTTTATGTCTCAGGCAGCGCCTGTGAATTGTCGTTCTAGCAAGTGAGATTACATTTGCTCCCCGATTACGAAATCGAAATTTGCATAGGACTTGGGAGTGTCGGCCCACTTATCACTATGACGTTACTTCCCCCCCCCCCCTCCCCTCTGGTCTGGGGGGTACACTGATTCGGTGCGGGCCGCGGTGGCCGAGCGGTTCTAGGCGCTTCAGTCCGGAACCGCGCGACTGCTATGGTCGCAGGTTTGAATCCTCCCTCGGGCATGGATGTGTGTGATGTTCTTAGGTTAGTTAGGTTTAAGTAGTTCTAAATTCTAGGGGACTGATGACCTCAGATGTTAAGTCCCATAGTGCTCAGAGCCATTTGAACCATTTTGAACTGATTCGGTTGAGAACGGTGTGTTGAAGCAGCTGCATCGCCTCTTGAGGCAAGCTGACTCACAGCTGTAGTAACTGGTTCTGGATATCCCAGATACTGGCTCTTAGGCAGAGTTGATGTTTGAGCTGATCCCACACATGTTCTATTGGGGACAGATCTGGGGATCTTGCTGATCACAGGAGTACCTCAACATCATGCACACAGTTAACAGACACACGTGCAATGCGTGGATGACCTTTGTTCTGTTGAAAAATGGCACCATGATACTGCTGCAAGAAAGGTGACACATGGAGACACAGGATGTCTATGACATACCATTGTGCTATCAGAGTTCCCTCAATCACTACCATTATGGATCTGAAGACGAACCTGATGGTTCCCCATCCATCAGATCAGGAGCAACATCTCCAAATGTTGGAAGAAGGTGATCTCTCCCCAGGTCACCACTGTACTCGCCCACGATGGTCATCCAGGGTAGTGCAGATCACTGAACGCAATGCAGTGCCATTCACCAGGAGTCCATGCTTCTCGCTTATGATGCAGTTCCAAATGCAGTTGTTTGTGGTCTATAGAGTTTACAATGAAATTTTCCTCGAGACATTTGAGTCTCATTTTTATGTATGATAATGATGGAAACTGAAGAAATGAATTAAAATTTTCCCACTGCGTCCATCGATGGGGTGCTATTTCAATGCCAGAGAGCCTCGGCAATAATGACTATCTAATAAGATTAAATAAGCTCAAGATATGAAATGAAGCTTGTGTTGGGGTGGACCCTGGACTTCGCTAGCAGCAATGTTAGCTGATATAATGCTAGTATTCCTGCCTAGTAAGCAAGGAGACCCGGCTTCAAATCCCAGCTGTGGCACAAATTTTAATTTATTTCTTCAGATTCCACCGTCATCGCAGTTGTTTGTGTTGTGTTGTTAATGGCACGGGACGGTAGTTCCTTAGTCTAGCTGCAGCTAGTTTGTGACCAGTGGTGTTGGATTACACAGGATGTTGCAGGGAGTCCCTTAAACGTTCTTTGGTGACAGGCGCAGATGTGAAGGGAATTATTACGTGCGTGGCGCACAATACACGGCGATCCTACCTTATAGTCGTCAGACATAGAGGACCGTAATGTTGACGACAAATATGTATGCTCACACTATCCCATGCAGTCCAACATTGGGCTACTGTCACATCCAAATGACAGAAAATCTGAATATTGCACGTTTCGATTTGCTGGGCAAATGGAGACCCACAATGAGCCCCCTTTCAGAGTTTACGCCAACCAGACAGAAGTTTCACACTACTATTACAACTACAAGTTTTGTCCAAAGGTGTATTTCGTCTGTCTATGATCTTTCTTTCATAACAGGAAGAAGCCAATGACAGACAAGCTATAAAAACTGACGAGCAATTTTTTAACCCTGTGGTTGATAGTTAAGGACGTAAGGATAGGCTTGGTTCTGGTCTCCAGCTCGGGAAATTTATTTACCATTTATTAACTGAGTTCAGAAATAATAGTTAAGCTGATGAACCAAAGTGTGGTATTTGTAATAATGAAATAGAACAATTAGGTGTACCAGCTAGAACAATACAATTAATTTACATCCTAATGGTATTTATGTCTGCAAAATTTACCTACGTTCGAAGAAAGCTAAAGTAATGACAGTTATCTTTTCAAAATTTACAGTTTACTCTGAAATGTCTAAACCAAAACAACTACCATATTTCCATAACACATTAACATCTACAATTACATGCCAGATTCGTTAATTGTAATTTCAGCATCACTTTCTAGTTGTTAGTTATTACTTTGAGACAAACGGAACGAGGGTCGGCAGACTTTTACTCGAGTACATAATAATCCAAATTCCAAGGAAGCAGGTGCTGACAGGTGTGAACATTGCCGAACCATCAGTTTAATAATTCATACTTGCAAAACACTGAGATGAATTATTTGCAGAAGCTGGGAAAAATTGGTAAAAGCCGACCTTGGGGAAGATTGGTTTGAGTTCTGCAGATATTTAGGAACACACAATACAATGCTGACCCTGTGACTTACAAGACAGACTCAAAAAAGGCAAACGTTCGTTTATAGCACTTATAGATTTAGAGAAAGCGTTTAACAATATTTATGGGAACGCACTGTCTGAAACTATTAAGGTAGCAGGAATCAAAGTGCAGTACTGAAATGTAATTGAATTAAATCAGAAGATATTGAGGAATTAGGATAGGAAAAAAGACAATAAGTTTCGTTATTTTCACAATAAAAGAAGTAACAATGGGCTAAGTAGAGAGGACCTAAATTATACAGACGCAACAGCAAAGAAAGCGTATATGAAAAGAAATTGTTAACATTGAATATAAATTTAAATGTTAGGCAGTATTTTCTGTAGGTATTTGGAGTGTAGCCTTGTACAAAAGTGAAACTTGGACGCTACAAAGTACTGACAAGAAGAGAGCAGATCCTTTGGAAAAGAGGCGCTGCAGGAGAAGGAGGAGATAAGTAGATCGGGTAACTAATGAGCAGGTAATGAAGTGAACTGGGGTTACAGCAGGGCGGAGGTGGGTGAAGGAACGAATCGAATCGATTTGATAGCTGGTGACTGCCGAAGATGTCGTGCAAATGAAATCAATCCTCAATGATTAAATCTTCGATCCTCTGCTCTGGCAATGCGGACTTGTTGGCCTACTTGCAGGAGTGCTTCGTGTCCTGTAATTATTTTACATTAGGTGACCATGTCATGCGAGCGTTAGGTAACACCTTCTTACACGCGTTACTGAATACAATGATAAGATAAAATTTTCACTGAGAAAAAACTGCCTGAACTTTATTATGGAATTTAGACAATAGTAGGGGAGACCAGAGCACATTTACACGGATTTCTTTTCGGAATTTTTTAGATTTTATTGTTAAGATTTATCGTGTTTAGTCTTATAACATGGTTATTAAAGTATAACTTGATATGTATATACTTCTAACCCAACACTACATTTAAGAGTGAAAATAATTTTGCATAGGTCAAGTCGAGTGCATAAAAGTGCCCCGGCTATGGGGCAGGTTTACTCACCTGTGGGGGCGAGTTTACGCATATCATAGAACAGATTAATAAGAAAACAAAATACACTATTAAAATTTTCAAACCACGTTTTAGTGGCAGTAAACGAAATTACAAGCTTGCTTACACCGCTTAACATGACAAAATACAAACATTTTTTTACTGGCAGTGAACAAGTTTTTTTGGCGAAGTTCCATCTGTTTGCATAAAATGGCCTACATAAAAGTGTGACTGTTTATTAAAGCCTTATTCATCAACATTTTCCGAGTTGCAATTTATGCACACGAAAAATTATATGTTTCCCGCGGCACACTCGTCAAGAGCCCACCTTTTGCATCTAAGGCACTGGACCCATTCTTAATTATTTTTTTTGTTGTTGTTGTATCGTTTCAATCAGTAAATACAAAGGCAGTTTTCATTCTCTTCATCAGACTGCTGCATGTTATAAGGGAAAGGAAGAAGAACTAAATGGGACTGGAGTATATGGCACTGTGGAAGGACTAGTGTCTAAGAGGAAACTGGGAGGAAGGTGGAGATACAAGATGACAGACGATATAACAGGAAACAGGAATTAAGCTAACTGAAGAGGATCGCAGAAGACAGGAGAGCATGGAGAGTTACCATGTGAAAAACTGCCTTTGGGCAGAATGCTAGTGATGACATCAGACGTAGACCTATCCACTTTTTTTTCCTGTTCTTACTTTCATCAATTTCTCCCCCTTATCAGTGCCTGCTCTCATAGAATTCGTTGAGAATTGCCTGAGATACGTTAGGTTCGAACAGCTTTTTAGCACTTTCTACCTTTTATTCTCTTGTGGCTTCATTGTTTTTGGATTAGGTTTCCAATTGCTGGTGTATAAGTCAGGAACACAATGCACTAACAGAACTGTGTAAACGTACCCTATCGCCATATATGAATTAATTTATAAAATACAGTAGTAACTTACAGGCTTTCAAATTACTCAAATGTACCTTCTGAAGTAGAATAATCTCTTATAACGGAACATACACAGGGTGTCTCAAAAGAAGGTTTATATTAAATCTGTCAGAATAAAACAGAGGTTGAAGTCTATCGACAAAAATTTTTATTTATTGTTGAAATATACAGTTTAGGGATTTCCTTCTTAAAAATAATGGCATTTAAATGCAATCCAGCACACATGTGGCACTCATTTAAACGACGAGCAAAATTTTGCATGACTGCTTGGCATGAAGACACTGAGATGGCTGCCATTTCGTTACGGATATTTTCTTTCAGTTGCCCCAGATAAGTCGGATTATTTACATACACTTTATATTTGACATATCCCCATAAGAAAAAATCCATGGGACTCAAATTTGGACTGCATGGAGGACAATTTATGTCACCCCTCCAGGAGATCAATGTCTCAGGGAAAGGTTCACGATTTGGACATGTGTGCTGTCGCTCTGTCTTGCTGCAACCATGTTCTATGGTTATAACTAGGTAAGTTTTCCAATTCAGGCACCAAAAAGTCATTTAACATCGTCACATAACGTTCCGAACCTACTGTAGCTTCACAACCGCTCTCGTCCTCGAGCCAACTTAGCAGCTCATACAGTAACTTCTGGCGAATGAAAGGGTTTCTCATGCTTCAGTTTAGGGTTCTTTGCACTCCAGTAGCGGTAATTTTGTTTCTTGAAGCAATCATTCACATGAAAATGAGCTCGTCAGAAAAAGAATGTTGTTAAAAGAAGGGCACTCAGTCACATCATTAACAAACTACAGTTTATATCTGGCATCCTTAGGCTTCAATTCTTGCACCATTTGGATTTTGTAAGGGCATACTTTAAGGTATTTTTATAGAATTCGGTGCAGTGATGATATACGCACATTTAAAGTACTTGCACACTTACGAACGGAGAGGTTGGGATCGTCACGAATTTACACCTTCCATGGATTCGCCTGTTCTTGATGACCTTGGTCGCCCGGATTTCGTTGTGGCCAACGTTGAACCGGCCTCCTCAAACGTTTTGATCTATTCCCACGTAAAGGGAACACTTGTAGTATCACTTACATCATGCGATCCACGATCACTACAATATTTCCTCCGTGCATTTGTTACCGAATCACCGTTTTTATAAAATTTTCGCACACAACGCGATTCGTTCCCGAAAGGCGCTTCATATTGACTGAATTCCTAAAGGCCAAGCAAGCGATGAACGTACGCCCACTTTTCTCCGATTTGTTGCACATGCGCAGGGAGCTCTTCAAGTACAAACTTTCTTTTGAGACAAACTGTGTTTTTCTATTGTCTATTCTAAAAGGTACGCTCCCTAGGAGCTCCGTTGTTTGAGTATGAAAATTTACTCACCGTACTCAAAAACTGAAATATGTTCTCCGCGCTGTTAGGTACACTCAAGTGGTAGCGTGAAGCTTGTGGAAGTCCTCAGTAATGACAGTACCAATCGTCCATTATCGGAACTCGAGCAAGAATGCTTCTCGAGAAAAGTGCAATTTGCCGCAGGAAACGATCAAGAGTCTTAACACCTATAGTGCTGTTCCCCGTAGGTTATATGGCCTTTCGAAGGTACACAAGGAAGGGGTTCCCTTCTTTCCTACAGCGAGCAATATGGGCGCTTCGACATATCGTGTAGCCAAGCATCTTGCTTCTCTGTTAAGTCCACAAGTTGGTCGGTGTGAACATCATATTACAAACTCAGCTGATTTCTTGCGTGGTTTGGAGGGAATGCGGTTGAATGACTCTGATATTTTAGTAAGTTTTGATATGGTCTCTCTCTTCACTCGTGTTCCTCTGTCTGATTCATTGCGGTTAATTGAGTTTAGGTTTGGTATTGAATTAACTAATCTCTTTCGGCATATGTTGACATCCACTTATTTTTTATGTAATGACCAGTATTACGAGCAGACAGATGGAGTTGCGATGGGTAGTCAGTTGTTTCCTGTGATTGCAAATTTGTTTATGGAAGACTTCGAGGAACGTGCATTGGAGTCACCATAGACCGCTCCATTTGCACCATCAACACAACAGGCTCTGCTATCGGTATACTACGCCTTCCACATCGCTGGCAACGGGCTCTACACAACGCTGGTGACTACTTTGAAGGGCAGTAACAGGTGCAAATATTTAACTCTTTTGGCGGTTGTAAATAAATAGTTGCCACTATTTAAGTTCCAATCCTCGTATATTGGTCAGACTATCAGGACCGTAGCGGACCGATGTATTGAGCATAAACGCCACACACGATTACAGAAGCCAAGTACACCTGCTTTTGCCGAACATTGTTTGGATACTGGTCAGCCTATGTTACACAACCATGCCGAGATAGTGACATGCTCGTCCAGCTACTGGGAAAGTGTTATTAAGGAGGCTCTTGAGATTAAATTAGCGAACAACCTTGTGAATAGGGATGGAGGTTTTTGCTTAACTCTGATTGGAATCCTGCTCTCTTCCTTGTCAAAAAATAGAGGGACAGAGTCAATGTTACCTAACTTGCTAGTCCGTAGTCTTTCACTATCGATACCACTGGTTCGGTCATCTTTGGTGACACTAGTGTTCAGTGTGTGTGTGTGTGTGTGTGTGTGTGTGTGTGTGTGTGTGTGTGTGTGTGTGTTATCTTTCCTGAATTTCTCCAAGAACCGAGGTTTTAAATTTGTCTGTACATCGCCTGTCCATTACATCTTTTGTACATAATCCTGTTTGTTTAAAACAACGGTGGCATTGCCCTTTTCTGCAGGTAAAAGAACAATATCAGGATCCACCCTGAGAGGGCGTAAAGCAGCTCTCTCTGCTGCTGTTACATTACTCTTGGGTGGACGAGCCCTAGTCAACACACGGTATGCATCCCTCCTCCCCTCCTCTGCAGCGTCAGGAGGTAGTTTGCCAACTGCCTGTTCAATTGAAGTAATAAAATCAACTACCGGTAAACTCTTCGGTGTGGGTGCAAAATTTGAACCCTTACCTAGCACCATTGTTTAAACGAACGTGATTATGCACAAAACGTAAACGTTTACTATCTGACTCAGCGTACCGCAGAATCGATGCTGACCCCACGAAAAGTGTTGGGAGAAAGACCAACACCCTCCTGTAGAAAAGTGGTTTGTCGCAGGACACTATCAAGAGTATTAATACCTATAGTGCTGTTCCCCATAGGTTACATGGCCTTCCGAAGGTACACAAGGAAGGGGTTCCTTTCCGTCATATAGTGAGCAATATCGGTACTCCGACATATCACGTAAAAAATGGTTCAAATGGTTCTGAGCACTATGGGACTTAACTTCTGAGGTCATCAGTCCCTATAACTTCGAACTACTTAAACCTAACTAACCTAAGGACATCGCACACATCCATTCCCGAGGCAGGATTCGAACCTGCGACCGTAGCGGCCGCGCGGTTCCAGGCTGTAGCGCCTAGAACCGTTCGGCCACTCCGGCCGGCCATATTACGTAGCCAAGCACCTTGCTTCTCTGTTGAGTCCACAAGTTGGTCGGTGTGAACATCATATCAGAAACTCAGCTGATTCCTTGCGTCGTTTGGAGGGAATGCGGCTGAATGACTCTGACTTATATTTTAGTAAGTTCTGATGTGGTCTCTCTCTTCACTCGTGTTCCTCTGTCCGATTCGTTGCGGTTAATTGAGATTAGGTTTGGCATTGAATTAACTAATCTCTTTCGGTATGTGTTGACATCCACTTACTTTTTATTCAATGACCAGTGTTACGAGCAGAGAGATGGAGTTGCGATGAGTAGCCCGTTGTTTGCTGTGATTGAAAATTTGTTTATGGAATGGGTCATTGGGACATACAGTTTACCGGAAACGCACTCTCACTGACTTGTATTTACGGGCTGATAGTTGTCACAATTCGGCTCAGTGTGAAGGGGTACTCCGTACCTTGGTACACAGAGCACATGTCATTTCCGACACTGAGACTTTGCCAGCTGAGCTGTCCCATCTTGAAGTTATATTTCGTCAAAATGGGTATAGTGAAAGACAGATTGAACGTGCGTTGCCTATCGACCAACTGTGCATAGGATGTTGATGATAATACTGAGTCGACACATAACGCTACTGCCTTTTTGCTTTACGTAGGAAGCACTTCCAACAAGATCGGTATATGATGTGAAATGTATTTTCCGACCTCCTTCTAAAATCAGAGTGCTTTTGGGTTCTGTTAACGATGATCTTGATTTACGTAATGCGGGTGTATATCGTATTCCTTGTAGCTGTGGTATGGCATACATTGGTCAGATTATCAGGACCGTGGTGGACCGATGTACTGAGCATAAACGCCACACACGATTACAGCAGCACAGTAGATCTACTTTAGTCGAACTTTGTTTGGATACTGGTCAGCTTATGTTACACAACAATACCGAGATATTGGTATGCACGTCCAGCTATTAAGACAGTGTTATTAAGGAGGCTGTTGAGATCAAACTCGCGAGCAACCTTGTAAACACAGATGGAGGTTTTTGCTTAACTCTAATTGGATTCCTGCTCTCTCCCTTGTCAAAAAACAGAGGGACAGATCATGTTACCTAACTTGCTACTTCGTAGTTTTTCACTATCGATACCTCAGACTTTGGTCTTCTTTGGTGGCACTAATGTTCAGTGTGTGTGTGTGTGTGTGTGTGTGTGTGTGTTTTATCTTTCCTGAATTTCTCCAAAAACCGAGGTTTTAAATTTGTCTGCACGTCGCCTGTCCGTTGCAGTTTGTGCCTTGAAAATGGCGGTGTGTACTCTAGCCGAATTATCGGCGGTCGCTGTAAACATTACTTGGCTGAATTCCCGTAAGTTGTTTGAAAGCTGTATACGCCAGGAGAAATGGTTCAAATGGCTCTGAGCACTATGGGACTCAACATCTGTGGTCATAAGTCCCCTAGAACTTAGAACTACTTAAACCTAACTAACCTAAGGACATCACACACATCCATGTCCGAGGCAGGATTCGAACCTGCGACCGTAGCAGTCGCGCGGTTCCTGACTGAGCGCCTAGAACCGCTAGACCACCGCGGCCGGCATACGCCAGGAGAAACTCAGGTCTCAATTTACAGGATGTGCATTATAGTGACGTACTACGTTATGCACGTCAAATTATGCGCGACAAAGATTACAGTGATTTCGAGGGAAGCAGTGGATGGTTGCGCGACTTCAAGCAGTGCTATAAAAATGGAAGACGTAGGATAACGAAATTTCAAACAAAGATGCAGAGCAAACTGCGAAATTGGCCCGAAAATATGTGGATGAGTTAAACAAACTCATCCCATCGTTCAGTAAGGAGTTTGTTCTCAACTACGACCATTTGGGATTTGAAGAGGACGTGCATATTAAAGGAACCCCGGAAATTAGAAGTACCAAGAGTTGAATCAAGAGCAACTAACATTATTGCTATAATGCATTCGTATACAATCATGCTGACTGTTAATCTGGAGCCGGCCGGAGTGGCCGTGCGGTTCTAGGCGCTACAGTCGGGACCCGAGCGACCGGTACGGTCACAGGTTCGAATCCTGCCTCGGGAATGGATGTGTGTGATGTCCTTAGGTTAGTTAGGTTTAATTAGTTCTAAGTTCTAGGCGACTGATAACCTCAGAAGTTAAGTCACATAGTGCTCAGAGCCATTTGTTAATCTAGAAAGTAATTTATAGTGCTCCGAGAAGTTGGAGATGCTTTGCCCCGTACGACTCTTTCTCGTGTGCGTGATGTTGCAAGGGGAGTGGTGAATATTTACGTCGCAGCAAGCAAGAGTGGGAAATTGAGCGTGAGACAACTACTGCTCTGGTATGAGTCCTGCTTTTGGCCAATAACTGGTCAAAATAATTTGTTTTTGCTTGATTCCTAGTGTACATATAAAAATCATGTCTTTTTGCAAAAAATCAAAATTTTGGAAAATTGATTAATTGCGACTTCTTGTAACATCTTTCTTCTTGTTTATCGCTGTGTATGTAGTTGTTGGAGGAAATGCGTTGTGAGTCGTTGAACTGTGAAGTAGTGTGTTGACAATGGAGAAAATATTTTGTTAACAATGGTAGTTTGTAGACTGAATTAATGAAGCTGTGCATATTTTAAAAACGTTTTAGCATTTTAATAGTAAAAGTAAGAGAACCCGAACCTATTACAGTCCCACAGCGTAATTTTAATTTATCCGAGCGAGGACTATAAAGAAATCTACCGTGAAAAGCTTCGTCAGAAGTTAAGTAGCAGTGAACTTCGTTATGTTTTCATGTTATTGCTACGTGAATACTAACATTTTCCCCGTGTCTTCATTAATATTCGAAACTGGAGACAATGATATGGAACTGTGTGCACGTATGCACGTGGCTCTTCGTAACATTATTTTTAGTTACTTGCTCAATAAATGAAAATTTCAGACATTTCAAAAGGAAGAGTATGTTAAGGTGTGCATACAAAACACTGCCTGCAAAATGTTTTCAGAAAAGTGTGGGTCAAAGAGCGAGGTGCCGCGCCGCCGCGGGCTGGTGCTCACCTCACGCTGCAGGTACCGGGGGCCCTCCTTCGTCTGGAACACCAGCCCGACTCCGCTATCGCTGTTGTAGACGCCACCGCCTGCGGCACACAGAGCAGTGCAACAGAGTTGTATCAAGATCAGCTAACATCACTGCCTTTACGCATTCGTATACAATTATGCCGCCTGTTAACTTGGATGGTAAATTGCCTGGGAAGTTATTTATTGTGCTGCGAGAAGTTGGCGGTGCTCTGCCCGCTACGATTGTTTCTCGTGTGCGTGATCTTGCAAGGACAGTTGTGAATATTTAAGTCACAACAAGCAACAGTGGGAAATTGGGTGTAAGACAACTACATCTACGGTATGAGCCCTGCTGTTGGCCAATACCTGGTCAAAATAACTTACTTTTGCTTGATTCTTGGTCTGCGTGTAAAAATCGTACTCCTTTAGAGAAAACTACCCCTCCTGAAAAGCGTGTGACATTTCAATTCATACCACCCGGAATCACTGAAAAAATCCAGCCACTAGTTATTTGTACCTATAGAAAATATTATCGCACTATCTGCAGGTACCCCTTAAAGCAGGGCTTAACAACTGGCCGGTTTTGAGCGCGAGTACTCGCGTCTGCTCAGGCATGTGCTCGCGAGCAGGTGCAAGGTCGTGGAGTAGGGAGAGAGGGGAGGGAGGGGAAATGCGCGCGCACGTTTGAATAGGGCCGCTGCGTGCCTATTGAATTCGCGCCGACTGTGTAACATTTAAAGTACTGCGATCAGCTCTTAACAGTCACTTCGCTAGTTAAGAATCATGTGATGTCGCCGTTGTGTAACCCCAACCATGCTTTCGCAGTTCAACCCCCACTGGGAGGAATTGTATCTGTTTACAGAAAAAGATGGTGTTGCAAACTGTTTAGTATGTCACAAAACGCTGAATTCTTTTACGAAATTTAATTTGCAGCGACATTATATGTCGTACCACGCGGAAGACTACGGACGTGGAAAATGTGATTGACCAGATCGTGCACAGGAAGTTATTAAATTTAAAAGGAAGCTATCTGAAGAAGATCTGGACGACGAAGAAAAATCAACTGAGGCAGCTCTCAGAGTGGGTTACAAAATTGCTTTGCTTTTAGCAAAATCCCTGCACCCCTTAACTGATGGCTATTTAATAAAAGAATGTTTGGTAGTTGCAGCGGAACATTTGTGTCCATCTCAAGTTGAACAGTATCGGATTGTTCCATTATCTAACATGACCATTATGCGTCGCATAAAGACATGGCAGACGACGTCCAGAGCCAGCTTGTAAATATCTGTAAAGATTTTATGGCGTATTCTCTAGCTCTGGACGAAACTGTTGATATCACTGGAACAGCGCAGCTTGCCTTATTTATTAGAGGTGTTAATAGAGATCTTCAGGTGAGGGAGGAGCTCCTCGATGTAGTAGCCATCAAGAACACTATAACCGGAGGTGTTATTTTAAGTAGTGTTGAAGAAAGTGTTGAAAATATAGGATTGTCGTGGAATTCTTTAGTTTCAGTGTCTACAGATGGTAGAGGCATACACAAGCTAATAAAATTATGTGGCACATGTACATTCTCCTCTATTTGTTTCATTTGTCGCAGTAATAATTGGTGAGTGATATTCCTGCAGGTGGCCGCGGATTTACATTGACTGGCGGCAGCTGTTGTGTGCCCCACGTGACTCTCCCCACTCTCCACTCTGGTCCGGTAGTGGGGGTAGCGTGCTCGCGCTGCTCCATACTCGCACCTTGCTGCTCACAGCTTGCTCCGCGAGCACGTATGTTGTGAAGCCCTGCCTTAAAGGATAGCCAGTTTCACTATAAGCTCCACGACACACTGTTTCACATTTGGTTGCATACCATCACATTCCATCAGTTCTCACCACATCGTTACACCTGTATGATTCTATATGGATTCTTTAAGAGTGGATACTTAGCTGAAGTCCTGCACGGTTTGTAAGTACCAAGCAGTTCGCCTTCGATCTTGATGGTACGAACCTCTGTGATCACCGTGGCGCGCCATGTTTCATTCGGTATTCATGGTGCAAGTAAATGGTTTCTTTTGAACGTTTCTTGAATGTCGACGGTGTCCATTTTGTGAAGTGCAATACATACTAGTACTTCCCATAGATGGTTGATGTCTGCAACTCCTGGACACTCATTTTCTGTCACCCACCTGAAGAAAATGGTGATTCATTAGCAGCAAATATCTTTCCTGTCATAATTATTAACACAGTACTTTCAAATGAGCCTTACTAAAGATTGAACTTGCGACCTCGCACTCAAGGGGTTCCTTATGAGTATGCCACAAGGGAGAGCATTGATGGGAGGGCTCAGCTCCAGGAAGCAGCTTATACGCCGGTTGCACAGGCGTCAGAGGGGGACCGCGGAACATCACGTAACTCGAATAGCGTCTGCGAAAAATTGAAAGAAAATGAGAGAGGAAAACAAGATGCTGGTGGTTTTGTAAACTCACGGTGCAAGGTCCACACCACCTAGCACCGTTATTAGGAAAAGTGGGCGTGACTTGTAAGAATTACCCACCGACTGTTCCCTAGCGCAAGCTAATGGCGCTCATCCTCTACAGTTGGCAGGACGTGACCAAGTAGTGCCGAATACAGTGGTGGAGTGCAGTGCTTGGGGCCCCTAGTGCCAAGCTGTCTGGACTGTAGTGTATCCCTTGGCCCAACAGCCAAAACTGATGGCCTTTTTACTGGCCTGACGGTTCCCAGGCAGCAGTCTGCGACGACAGAAAAGTGGGAGTAGAGTTTAGCGGGGTGACTAGCTGTTCTGGCAATATCTTTAATTGGCCAATATATAAGCTATAAATTTTCTAAAAGAGAGATTGGCAGCTGCTCCTTCGCACTCCGTTTTAGAAACGAAGAACTACAGGAAGAAAATAAATTTATGGCAAAATTTGACTAAATGAAAGAATCTGTTGCTAAGACACCTCGTGAGGCATCAGTGAATCGCCAGTTTGGCTAATGGAGGGACGTGTTGGTAATAATGATGGAGATAGAGCAAGGCTTGACTGCAATAACTAGGATGAAGTGGATGCAGGTCGCAGTAATTACTCTTACGGAAAAAAATATCGCAATAAAAAAAAAAAAGAAAAAAAATAGCCGGCCGGTGTAGCCGTGCGGTTAAAGGCGCTTCAGTCTGGAACCGCGTGACCGCTACGGTCGCAGGTTCGAATCCTGCCTCGGGCATGGTGTGTGTGATGTCCTTAGGTTAGTTAGGTTTAATTAGTTCTAAGTTCTAGGCGACTAATGACCTCAGAAGTTAAGTCGCATAGTGCTCAGAGCCATTTGAACCATTTTGAACCAAAAAATAATTAATGTAGATAATGAAATTTTGAGAATACATTTGTCTAGGTAACGTATTTAAGTGATTAACGGATATATATACTACTGGCCATTAAAATTGCTACACGACGAAGATGACGTGCTACAGACGTGAAATTTAATCGACAGGAAGAAGATGCTGTCATATACAAATGATTAGCTTTTCAGAGCATTCATACAAGATTGGTGCCGGTGGCGACACCTACAACGTGCTGACATGAGGGAAGTTTCCAACCGATTTCTCATACATAAACAGCAGTTGACCGGCGTTGCTTGGTGAAACGTTGTTGTGATGCCTCGTGTAAGGAGGAGAAATGCGTACCATTACGTTTCCGACTATTATAAAGGTCGGATTGTAGCCTGTCGCGATTGCGGTTTATCGTATCGCGACATTGCTGATGGCGTTGGTCGAGATTCAATGACTGTTAGCAGAATATGGAATCGGTGGGTTCAGGAGGGTAATACGGAGTGCCGTGCTGGATCCCAACGGCCACGTATCATCAGCAGTCGAGATGACAGGCATCTTATCCGCATGGCTGTAACGGATCGTGCAGCCACGTCTCGATCCCTGAGTCAACACATGGGGACGTTTGCGAGACAACAACCATCTGCACGAATAGTTCGACGACGTTTGCAGCAGCATGGACTATCAGCTCGGAGACCATGGCTGCGGTTACCCTTGACGCTGCATCACAGACAGGAGCGCCTGCGATGGTGTACTCAACGACAAACCTGGGTGCACGAATGGCAAAACGTCATTTTTCCGGATGAATTAAGGTTCTGTTTACAGCATCATGATGGTCGCATCCGTGTTTGGCGACGTCGCGGTGAACGCACATTGGAAGCGTGTATTCGCTATCGCATGTTACCGAGCGTGATGGTATGGGGTGCCATTGGTTACACGTCTCAGTCACCTCTTGTTCGCATTGACGGCACTTTGAACAGTGGACGTTACATTTCAGATGTGTTACGACCCGTGGCTCTACCCCTCATTCGAACCCTGCGAAACCCTACATTTCAGCAGAATAAAGCACGACCGCGTGTTGCAGGTCCTGTATGGGCCTTTCTGGATACAGAAAACGTTCGACTGCTGCCCTGGCCAGCACATTCTCCAGATCTCTCACCAACTGAAAACGTCTGGTCAATGGTGGCCGAGCAACTGGCTCGTCACAATACCCCAGTCACTACTCTTGATGAACTGTGGTATCGTGTTGAAGCTGCATGGGCAGCTGTATCTGTACACGCCATCCAAGCTCTGTTTGACTCAATGGCCAGGCGTATCAAGGCTGTTATTACAGCCAGAGGTGGTTGTTCTGGGTACTGATTTCTCACTCAGGATCTTTGCACCCAAACTGCGTGAAAATGTAATCACATGTCAGTTCTACTGTAATATATTTGTCCAATGAATACCCGTTTATCATCTGCATTTCTTCTTGGTGTAGCAATTTTAATGGCCAGTATATACACTCCTGGAAATTGAAATAAGAACACCGTGAATTCATTGTCCCAGGAAGGGGAAACTTTATTGACACATTCCTGGGGTCAGATACATCACATGATCACACTGACAGAACCACAGGCGCATAGACACAGGCAACAGAGCATGCACAATGTCGGCACTAGTACAGTGTATATCCACCTTTCGCAGCAATGCAGGCTGCTATTCTCCCATGGAGACGATCGTAGAGATGCTGGATGTAGTCCTGTGGAACGGCTTGCCATGCCATTTCCACCTGGCGCCTCAGTTGGACCAGCGTTCGTGCTGGACGTGCAGACCTCGTGAGACGACGCTTCATCCAGTCCCAAACATGCTCAATGGGGGACAGATCCGGAGATCTTGCTGGCCGGGGTAGTTGACTTACACCTTCTAGAGCACGTTGGGTGGCACGGGATACATGCGGACGTGCATTGTCCTGTTGGAACAGCAAGTTCACTTGCCGGTCTAGGAATGGTAGAACGATGGGTTCGATGACGGTTTGGATGTACCGTGCACTATTCAGTGTCCCCTCGACGATCACCAGTGGTGTACGGCCAGTGTAGGAGATCGCTCCCCACACCATGATGCCGGGTGTTGGCCCTGTGTGCCTCGGTCGTATGCAGTCCTGATTGTGGCGCTCACCTGCACGGCGCCAAACACGCATACGACCATCATTGGCACCAAGGCAGAAGCGACTCTCATCGCTGAAGACGACACGTCTCCATTCGTCCCTCCATTCACGCCTGTCGCGACACCACTGGAGGCGGGCTGCACGATGTTGGGGCGTGAGCGGAAGACGGCCTAACGGTGTGCGGGACCGTAGCCCAGCTTCATGGAGACGGTTGCGAATGGTCCTCGCCGATACCCCAGGAGCAGCAGTGTCCCTAATTTGCTGGGAAGTGGCGGTGCGGTCCCCCACGGCACTGCGTAGGATCCTACGGTCTTGGCGTGCATCTGTGCGTCGCTGCGGTCCGGTCCCAGGTCGACGGGCACGTGCACCTTCCGCCGACCACTGGCGACAACATCGATGTACTGTGGAGACCTCACGCCCCACGTGTTGAGCAATTCGGCGGTACGTCCACCCGGCCTCCCGCATGCCCACTATACGCCCTCGCTCAAAGTCCGTGCAGCCCTGCACATACGGTTCACGTCCACGCTGTCGCGGCATGCTACCAGTGTTAAAGACTGCGATGGAGCTCCGTATGCCACGGCAAACTGGCTGACACTGACGGCGGCGGTGCACAAATGCTGCGCAGCTAGCGCCATTCGACGGCCAACACCGCGGTTCCTGGTGTGTCCGCTGTGCCGTGCGTGTGATCATTGCTTGTACAGCCCTCTCGCAGTGTCCGGAGCAAGTATGGTGAGTCTGACACACCGGTGTCAATGTGTTCTTTTTTCCATTTCCAGGAGTATATATATATATATATATATATATATATATATATATATATATATATATATATATTTAACATTGCAAGATCACAGGTTAACGTAACTCGAGAAAGCCATTGCAAAGGTGAAATGCTGGTACATTAATAACTGGTGTAACTGCCAGAATGTCGAATGCAAGCATGCAAACGTGCGTGAATTGTGTTGTACAGGTGCCGGATGTCGGTTTGTAGGATGAAGTTCGATGCCTGTTAAGCGTGGGTGGTCAGTACATGTACTGTTACTGCTGATTGTGGATGACGCTGGAGTTTTCGTCCGATGATGTCCCGTACATGCTCGTTTGGAGACAAATCTGGTGATAGAACAAGCCCAGGCAACAAGTTGATTCGTAGTAGAGCATGTTGGATTGTAGCAGCGGCATGTGGACGAGCGTTATCCTGTTGGAAAACTTCCCCTGAAATGCCGCCACGAATGACAGCACAATATATAATAACCAGACTGACGTAAAATTTTCCAGTCAGGGTGCGAGGGACGAGAGAGCTCCTGCTGTCATACCACTCAGGTGTAGGTCCGCTGCCAGTTGATGTGTGGCTGGTGTGTTGGCATTACGTGACTCTTTATTTTTACAACGGTTGCCTGATCACATACCATTTGCTGCTCTTCAGTAACACGCTGTTGCACTGTGCTTAACAAAATATGCCGAAAATATTTTCTCCTAACAGTATCCCAGGTGACCCATTCTCCGTGTCCCTTTGGGTCTCTACGTTTATGGTCCTTAACAGGACCCTGGACCACCGAGTGTGGTCTGTCCTAGCTGACACTGTTGACCAACAACGTGCAGAGGTGCTTCTTGCAAGTAGAATAGCGATTGGAGAGGGGCGTCTTATCTGGCAAGACGTATGTTTTTCTTGTCTGTGGTCTGTCTTTGTACAGACGCACGAAACTTTATTAAGGGCTGATGTGCACAACGTTTTAATTGATATGGGGGGGGGGGGGAATGGTACGTGCCAGAAATTATCTTTTGTTTAATAACAATATCAGGATTTATCGATAATTGCCTTGTGCTTAGAAATTAAGGCCTTAGATCAGATTAATAAAATAAAAAAAAAAAAAACACAAATAATGAATGATCACAATTCGGCTGGGAATGTAGCACAGTCCCAAAATGACAATAACAGCTTTCCAAAAATTTTCTTTAAATGCAAGTAAAATAGTACTTCAGTAACCTCAGCAGTGACTTATCACACTAAATACTAATGAGTAGTCTACGTTAAAGTAAACTGCGGAGTACCAGACAGCCGCAGAATGACCAAAATAACGCTTAACAAAATTTTCGTTAAGGCACTTTAAACAAGACTCCAGCAACCACAGTAGCGATTTGTCAGCTTAAATGCTAATGATTACACACCGTTAAATTATATTGTGGAATACCACACAGCTGCTAAATGACGAAAATAGCACTTCATAAAATTTTCTTTACGGCAGGCTACATAGCACTTCAGGAACGTCAGCAGTGACTTATCAGCTTAAATACTAATGAGTAGCTACCGTCAGACTAAACTGTGCAATACAACATAGAAGCAAAATGACACTAATAAATTATAATAAAATTTTCCTTAAGGCAGGTTAAATAGTAGTTCCACAACCTCAGTAGTGATTTATAATGAGTCACCGTTTAATTAGCCAACACAGACACAGCGCGAAAAGGCAATAATAAAAATTATTTAAAGGAATATTTGTTTAAGTGAGTTTTCATTAATTGCGAAAATCAGCTGACTTCAGGAGTAATTTATCGCGTTACATACTGCTGAGTAAACAACTAAACAGCTAAATACGACGCGCCCCCAAAATGCCAGTAACAGATTTTCAACATTTTTTTTAAAAAAATCATGAAATCCTTAGAAATAACCTTAGGGCATTCAATACATATGGCCAGATGTTCACAAGATCTCCTTAGTATAAGAATTAAGATGAGCGAATAGCTCCTTGCGGGTTTGCGTACTCTCATTACGCCTGGACGAAGGGGACTTCCATGGCGCCTGCATCTCGTGGTCGTGCGGTAGCGTTCTCGCTTCCCACGCCCGGGTTCCCGGGTTCGATTCCCGGCGGGGTCAGGGATTTTCTCTGCCTCGTGATGGCTGGGTGTTGTGTGCTGTCCTTAGGTTAGTTAGGTTTAAGTAGTTCTAAGTTCTAGGGGACTTATGACCACAGCAGTTGAGTCCCATAGTGCTCAGAGCCATTTGAACCATTTTTGAACGTCCATGGCGACTCAACCAGTCAATCGCAAAACAAGTGCAATGCTAAGTTAGTTTAACACTGGCCTCTACTACAATAGGTAAACCACCATTAGGTACACTGATCAGCCAAAACATTGTGACCATTGCCCACCGCGACGTTGGATGCCGCCTGGTGGCGTTGCGAACACATAACGTGGTAACTAAAGTATGTAAGCGGAACAGACACTGACGGGGGATCACCCTAGCGAGGATATGGAGTGAAATGGGGGAATCCATTTATATAAGAGACTTTGCCGAAGGACAGATTATTATTACGCAGAACCTGTGAACGGGTATCTCGAAAATGGGGAAGCTGGTCGAATGTTCACGTGCTACTGCCGTGAGCATCTACGGAAGGAGGTAGAAGGACAGTGAAACCACCACTATGCACTAAATGGTTGGATGTCCACGACTCTTCATAGAACGTGTCGTTCGGAGGCTTGTCTGGTGTACCGAGCGAGGTGGCGCAGTTGCTAGCACACTGGACTCGCATTCGGGAGGACGACGGTTCAATTCCGCGTCCGGCCATCCTGATTTAGGTTTTCCGTGATTTCCCTAAATCGCTCCAGGCAAATGCCGGGATGGTTCCTTTGAAAGGGCACGGCCGGCTTCCTTCCCTAATCCGATGAGACCAATGACCTCGCTGTCTGGTCTCCTCCCCCAAACAATCCAATCCTCCAATCCAAAATCCTCCGCTTGTCTGCTCTGTAAAGTAGGGTAGATGGTGATATGTGGCATCTCTGCAGAAAGAGCACAATACTGATGCACGCACAAGTGTTTTGGAGCACACCGTTCGTCGTACATTATTGAATACGGAGCCCCGCAGCAGACCACCCCTACGCGTTCGCACGTTGACCCAACGACCTAGTCAGTTACGACTGCAGTGGGCACAGGGCCATCGGGATTCGTCCGTCTATCAATGGAAACGTGTCGGCTCTTCGGGCGAATCATGTTTTTGCTACACTAGGTCCATGGTCGTCTCCACAAACGCCGCCTTCGAGATGAACGGCGTCTCGAAACGTTCAGCGCACCACGAGTGCAAGCTGGTGGGAGCAGTATTTTGCTATGCGAGACATTCTCCTGAGCTTGCATGGGACCTGTGGTAGTAATCAAAGAAGCACTGACAGCTGCGAACCACCTGCATCCCTTCATGCTTGAGCGGGCGGAAGTGGTCGTGCGGTTCTAGGCGCTGCAGTCTGGAACCGCGAGACCGCTACGGTCGCAGGTTCGAATCCTGCCTCGGGCATGGATGTGTGTGATGTCCTTAGGTTAGTTAGATTTAACTAGTTCTAAGTTCTAGGGGACTAATGACCTCAGAAGTTGAGTCCCATAGTGCTCAGAGCCATTTGAACCATTTTTTGAACCTTCATGCTTGATGTCTCCTCCGACAGATATGTTATCTTTCAGCAGTATAGATGTCTGTATCTGGGAGCCAGAATCGTGTTACAGTGGTTTGAGGAACATTATAGTGAACTCACGTTAATGTCTCAGCGACCAAATTCGCCTGATGCAAATCTTATGGAAACCCTCTTGGTCGCAATCAGGCGCCATCACCGCGTACGCAGTTCAGCGGCCCGTTATTTACGTGAATTACGTGACCTGTGCGTAGATATCTATTGCTGCTGTGTCGTCCGAACAAGACACGGCCGGGGCAAAAGCACCAAAGGCCCAAAGATGCGAGCTTGGGCCAGTGCCACAGAGACTCGCCATTTGCGCGAGTTCCACCATCGCCACGAGCGGCGCTGAGGATGAAGATATCGACTTCGCCTCGGCCAACTGCCGGCCGAGTACAATCCGCAATTGATCGGGCGACAACGGACAGAAGCCTACTCGGAAGATAGATGAGCAGCTCTCGCCCACTTGTTTATAGATCATCGTCCAGAGCTGACTTCTACAGGGAACGTCGTTTAGTGAACTCTTAGAAGTGAACTGACAGTTGTTGTAAATTGCATTTGCTATGTACTGTGAAGTTTACCTACGACTATTTGCACTTAGCCATTGAGGGCCTTTTTTGTGTAATATTATATGCAGTGTTGAAGACTTCATTATCCAACAGGTCACAAAGATAAGTAAATCTTTTTAACTCATTTGTGTGACTTTGTTACTAATCTGTTGGAGGGTTGTAGCACCTTCGTTCTCCTATTCTGTTACCTGACGCTGGGGCATAGCAGTGTAATAATGTCAGGGAGAAATTATCTTAGCGGTGTACTGCACCAGAAAAATGGTTCAAATGGCTCTGAGCACTATGGGACTTTACTTCTGAGGTCATCAGTCCCCTAGAACTAAGAACTATTTAAACCTAACTAACCTAAGGACATCACACACATCCTTGCCCGAGGTTTGGATTCGAACCTGCGACCGTAGCGGTCGCGCAGCTCAAGACTGTAGCGCCTAGAACCGCTTGGCCACTCCGGCCAGCGTACTGCACCAGAAGCTGTTTCACTAACTCACAGCCACAGCCTACCGTAGCAACACTGCAACTCGGCCTCCGCAGCAGTAGCGACGAGGCCTTTGAAAACCTGTTGACAAGGGTTTACAAGAAATACCACATGCCTCCACAAACCTACCATCAAACTGTCGGACCCCTGATACCCAGAATCAGAGCAAGCTAATAAGAAGGTGGTCATAATGTTTTGGCTCACCTGCGTACAAGGTAAATATTCTGTCTGAAACAGTACTATAACTGAAACTTTTGGGGATCACATGGATGCAGCTAGTAAACGTTGAAGGAGAAACAGAAGTAAATAGTAAATTCTTTTCCAAAGTTGAAACTTATCCACTGACAAAAGACTGTGAACGTTCATCACTGCAGAGCATTAAATTGAAAGTCAACAGTCACTTTGATCCAGACAAGAAGTGTTCGAACCTTGCGGCAACGGAGAAAATTTTCGCATTCCGGGAACGCGTCAATTATTCAGTTTTTGCTCACCAAAAGGTTGCTCCCGGCGCCACAGTTTCCGTATGGGCAACGAAGGTCGGCCAATATAAATTAGCTTAGGGTCATCCTCGCTGAAGTTAAGATCCCTTCTGTTTTCTCAGCGGGTACCCTGACATTCCGTATACACACTCGCCGCGCGGCCCTAACTTCCTCGTTCACGCCGCACCACCAGCACAAGGAAAAAAGCCCAACTCCATGTAGCGCCTCGTCCTAGCTCTCATACAGCGACCAACGTTTCAAAACCGCTCGCACTGCCCCCTTTCAGCAGACCAGAGAAATTCCCTGTAATTATCGATCCGCAAAGATAATCGAGCATTAATAGATCGAGGTAGGAACTCGCACAGCTCGTTAATGTCAGTGGTCGCCTGAAGCTCGATCGTTGCACTCCAGGTGCGGGATCTGATTCTGCCGCCGACGTACCAGGACCAGGAGGGACACTACGCGTCTGACCTGGCGCTCGTGGTGCTGGCCGCGCCCGCCAACTTGTCGGTGGCCGTGCAGCCCGTCTGCATAGACTGGGAGCTGCGCCACATGGACCGGCAACTCGCCCCGGGCAGCATCGGACAGGTAAACAACAGTGGTCACGAACTGTATGGTTTTAAGTACAACTGGAGTAACTCAATCCACTGAAAGTTTCTTCTTCAAGAAGAGACATTCTGGAAAGAAATTCTTTTCAAATTGCATTGAATACTTTAACTACTCGGTATTATTTAGCAGATGAACGTTTCTAAGCTCACCGGGCAACAAATTAGTCACCCCTAGAGATATCCTTTCAAGCATCATTTAATACCATTTATTTCCGCTCCTGGACTCGATAACCGTCTGAATTCCGTTAGTTGTGCGGGGACTTCGCATCCTGGTTAGGCCAATGGCTGAAAATTTGGTCATACATTTCCGCCAAATTGTGGGGATTCTGATGTTGGCGTTTTAGCCCCCCTGTTCTGACACGTCCCACCGATTTTCTATGGGGTTCAGTTGAGGTGCTTTTTTAGGCCAATCGAGACGTAACAGTTGTTTTGCAAATAAAACCGCCATTTCTTGCTGCACTGTAATTTATTTATCCCAGACGCGTTTAGTCTTTTTTTCACTCTAAAGCATCTTCAGTGGGCTCTAAAACGATACAGTTTTGTTTTGGTATGCGTTACTTTTCGATTATCAAACAGTTCACGTCGCCTTTTTTTATGTAAATAAGTAATTATTTAAATAACCCGTTACCAGCGATGAGGAAGTCGTAGAATACTCTTAGCAGTGCCAGTTGTGTTGACAGTTCGAGCGGCGCGGTCTATTGCCCGACGAATTTGTAGCAGTTTTGAAGCGACTGCCGTAAAGTGTTTCCTTCAGTTTAGAAATCGAGTTGAACTCGCGAGGGCTGAAGTCAGGTGAGTGCAGTGGGTGGTATAGCACTTAGCAGCTCCGTCAGTCAAACAAATCAGTAACAGCTTGCACTGCACGTGCTTGAGCATTGTCCTGCAAAATGATGGTCAGGTCCTGCAGAAAGTGTCATCACTTCTGTCTTTAAGCTGGTAGTAGGTTGTGTTCCAAAAACGAACAGCATAGAGACAGAAGTGATTACACTTTCTACAGGACCTGACCATCATTTTAAGGACAATGCTCAAGCACCTACAGTGCTCGATTTTTAAACTGAAGGAAACACTTCACGGCAGTCGCTTCAGAGCTGCTACAAATTCGTCGGGCAATAGACCGCGCCGCTCGAATTGTCAACAGAGCTGGCACTGCTAAGAGTATTCTACTACTTCCTCATCGCTGGCAATGGGTTATACACAATGCTGGCGACTACTATGAAGGTCAGTAAAACTTTGAAACACGCATCTATTTTGTACGAGCTGTAAATAAATAGTTGTGACTATTAAAGTTCCAACCCTCGTATAATACTCCTCAAACAAATGTAGCACGGTTCTGGCTCCTAGACACGGACAGTTGAACTGCTGAAAGACGACATCAAGCATGAAGGGGTGCAGGTAGTTCGCAGCTGTCAGTGCATCTTCGATTACTACCATAGGTCCTAAGCAAACGCAGGAGAATGCCTCCCATACCATAATAACTACCACGTGCCTGCGTCAGTGGCGCACTGCAAGCTTCGAGCCGCCTCTGTGACGGTGTTTGTGGAGGCGAGCAAAGGCCTAGTGTAGGAAAAATGATTCACCTGAGGAGCCGACACGTTTCCATTGATCGACGGTCGAATTCCGATGGTCCCATGCCCACTGCAATCGTAGTTTGTAATGGCGTTGGGTCAAGATTTGGACACATAGGGATCGTCTACTGTGGAGCTCCATGTTCAACAATGTACCGTGAACGGTGTACTCTGAAGCATTTGTGCGTGCACCAGCATTGTGCTCTTTCGGCAGAGATGCCGCACATCACCATCTATCGTACTTTACAGAGCGGACAAGCCTCCGAAACCCACGTTCTGTGAATAGTCCAACCATTTAGCGTCTAATGGTACTTTCACTGTCCTTTCACTTCTTGTTGTAGATGCTCACGACAGTAGCGCGTGAACATTCGCCCGCCTTCGCCCTCTCGAGATACTCGTTCACAGGCTCTGCGTAATAATAATCTTTCCTTTGTCGAAGTCGCTTATCTCAACAGACTTCCCCATTTGCAGCCCATATCATCGCTATGGTGATCCCCTGTCCACGTCTGCTCCGCTTACATATGTTTCTTACCGCGTCACGTGTCCTCAACACCACCAGGCGGCATTCAACGTCGCGGTGGGCACTGGTCATAATATTTTGGCTTATCAGTGTATGTGTGGTACTATGCTATAATTTTGCAGGTACATCAAGTAGTGTGCATGTGGGGTGAATAGAGTTAGTAGTAAAGCAGTAATAAATTAAAACGTCATACCTGTGAGACTCGGCTCTGTTTCGGAAGTGTTGAAGTCCCACACTAACTTGTTTTAAGCGATGATTTATTGAGAAAAAGCCGGAATTCCAACGCAGGGATCCAGAAATTGCAATGAGAATTAGGTGCTTTGTATTAAAAATGGAAGCAGCTACAAATATATGCTGGGATACTGTAGGAGTTTCAGAAATGAAAAGTAACACTTTTCTTTTATAACCTGGGAACATAGATCAGGTCACTTCTTTAAAAGTCATTACTATGGAAGAAGATACGAATTTTTAATCAGTCGACGGTTGATGACAAAGGTTTATGCATGGAATCGATCATCTGAGAAATAAAGATTCTGAGTGTGCAGTTGCAGACGCGAAGAGACGAGAGTATAGCGAATATGAAATTCAACAATTCACTAAGTTGCGAAGTTATGCACTTCGTCGTCATCATCTTGGACAGTTTCCAGCCTCTGGCCGGGTCTGTATGGAACATGGACCTCTCCATCGTCTTCTGTCTTGCCACCATCTCTCCGTCTTCACCTTGGTCCAGTCTTCTCATTTCTTCTGGACGCATTCCTCTACTCCTTTCAGCCATCTGTCTCTCAGTCTTCCTCTTGAGCTCTTTCCTTCCAGTTTCATCTCGTGTATCCTCCTGGGTATCCCCTTCTCCTCCATTCTCTTAACGTCTCCATACTATCTCAGTCTTGATTTCTCTATCTCCTCCTGTAATGTTTCCACCTTCAATAACTCTCCGATCCTCTCATTTCTTAACGTGTCTACCTTTGTCACTCCAATACTGTTTCTCAAGAATTTCATCTCACTAGCTTGTACTTTGATTTTCTCTGTTCCTTTCATAACCCAGGTTTCTGATGCATATGTCAGGATTGGCACATAGTATGACCGGTATACTGATTTGGGGTACATCCTTGCTCCATTTCAGGCTTCTGACACTTTTCCGAAATGCTTCTGCTTTTCTCTCCCGCTCGTTTATTTTTCTGTCGTTTCTTCCATCTTCTGTATCAGGCTTCCTAGGTACTTGAAACTCTCCACTCTCCTCAATCATTTCTCACCAATTGTTATTCCAGTTGTTCCTCCCTCCTTCTTTCTTGTTGTGATAATTATCTCACTCTTACTTATACTAAATTTCATCCCAAATTCTTGTACTGTTCGTTTCCATACACCCAACTGCTCTTTTACTTCCTCCTCCTTATTTCCCTAAATCATCAGATCATCTGCAAACACTATAGCTTTCATCTGCCTATCACCAATTACTTGTGCTACTGTACTCATTATATCATCCATCACTAAAATGCAGAGTAATGGTGAAAGTGCACGTCCCTGCCTCAAGCCAATCTTCTGTTCAGTCCAAGCTGATCTCTCTCCTCCCACTTTCACACAGCTCACACTTCCATGGTACATTTCCCGTATCCTCCAAATAATCTGTTTTGATGCTCCTCTGTTCTCCAGAGCTTTCCACACTTTGCTTCTACGTACATTATCATATGCTTTTTGAATGTCCAGGAAGGTCATTAGTAGATCTATTCCATATTCATAGTGCTGTTCCTGCAGCTGTCTTACTGCAAAAATTAGATCCACTGTGGACCTTCCTGTTCTGAAGTCTGTTGCTCTTCCCTCAATCTTCTTTCTAATTTTGCCCAAATTCGTGCTTCCAAAATTTTCTCAAAAATCTTTGCACAATGAGTCATCAATGTTATCCCTCGATAGTTCTTGCACTCTTTTCTATTCACCTTCTTAAAGATCGGGACTATTATTCCCTTCTTCCAGTCTTCTGGGATCATCTTCTGTCCCCACACAATTTTCATTACTCGATATAGCCTTTGTATCCTCACCTCTCTTGCTGCTCTCTCCATCTCTACACTTAGCTCATCCAGACCTGGTGACTGCTCTCCCTTCATCTTGCCCAATGTCTCTTCCACTTCTCCCCATGTAAGGTCTTTTTCTATTTGCTCTTCATCCTCTTTTTTTCTCCTTGGCTTGTTCTTCCTCATCCAGGTCCCATTCAGGTTCAGGAGATCTTCACATATTCTTGAGTTCCTCCTTATTCTCTACATCTTGTCCACTTTTGTTCACTATTCGAGCATAATCTGTCATACCGTTCTTCCTCTTACTTTTAATCATCCCATATAACACCTTTTTTGAACCTTCACTATCCTCCTCCATCATTCTGGTCCACTGTTCCATCCACTTTCTTCTTTCCTCCGCCACCACTCGTTTTGCTTCTTCCTTGCCTGACACTCTTCCCTTGTCTCTGCTGTTCTCTTCTGGAACCATACCCTAAAGGATCTATTCTTCTTTTGAACTTTATCATTTCTTTTATCATTCCACCAGGGTGTTTCTTTTCATCTCTTTTTGTTGCTTGTCCTCCCACATATTGCTTCCGCCACACATACTAATGTTTCCTTGAATCCACCTCATTCCTCTTTTTTTGGTACATCCTTTGCGATGCTTTCCTTTACTACTTGTAGGTACTGTAGCCTGCTTTCTCCTCCTTCAACTTCCATACCCTTATATGTCTTTCCTGGTTTTCTGTCCCTGTATCATCCTTAGTCCCTCTCAGGTTAATTACCAGCAAACGGTGGTCGTTATCCAAGGCCTCTGATGGTAATACCTTAAAGTCAATGATGCTCCTATTCATCTCACTATCATATAGAAAGTAGTCAGCTATCGACTTTCTCTTTAAGTCTTGACTGTACAGGTTATGCACTTACAATGTAAATTTATACCACAAATGTATCTCAGAATAGGAAAAAAGGAAGAAAAGAAAAATGCACTACTAATTCAAAGCTAGTAATTTTACTCACATTTTGGTCATTAACTTACTGTGGAAAATAGCAGGCAAAAGTTGTCTCTGAAACTCTCACTGAAGAGTGCTTTTCAGTGCTATGGTGAGGCATTAGTTGGCAACATAATTAAGTACGAGAAAATTCGGAAGTGCGTGCATGTGTTTTACTTAAAACTATTCTAGAAAGATACTTCTTGTATTTATCTTACAGCATCATGAGAAAAATTAAGATTAAAATAAAAAATAAAGAAATGTAAAGAAAACGGATAGGCGGTGCTTTACGAAAAACTTTTACATTGCTGTGAACAATGATGTGGCACAGTAATTATTTTCCTTTTTGAGTATTTCTTTTCGTATGCAGAGGATGAGTCGAAGCCAATATACAATCCTTTTGTAATTCTTCTTTTTAATATATGGTTACTATACTATTATGGAAACAACTACCGCTGTGTTGGGATCAGGCTTCCAAAATTTTAGAATTCTGGAGTCCTTTCCAGTAGCTTTGTCGATTTTCGGAATTAGAATATTGAGTTTGCTCATTTTGAAACCTTAATTTACTAGTTCTCATTGGATTAGTTGGTGTTTCACAGTGTAGAAGTTTCTTAAATTATTCGATAGAATTTCGCAGTTTTCCTCACTCAGTGTTCCGAGGGCTTCATCTTACTTTCGAAAACGAAGGATTATGGTGATGATGAGGAGGGGGGGGGGTGGTATTGGGTGGTGTGGAGGGGTGTCCTGTCGCCCTTGAATCCTCTTTTTAAAAGGGGACTTATTTCTCTGGAAATTTTGATCCACCTTGTCCAGCATTCCTTCTCCGTATTTCCACTTATCACTGCGGAATTTTAGTGACTGCGGTATTATTATTAATGATATGTTTTTCTAGTGAAGTATACATACAAAACACTACCTTGTAGAATCTAGAAAAAGGCTACGTTTCAGGCAGCTGGGTGGGGTATGAACGAGTACGACGATTTCGCTGACACGCTGCACGTCGTCGACATGCCAGTCATCGACGACAGACGCTGCATCGAGGAACAAGAGCGAGACTTCAGAAAGTACGTGCGTTATACCACGTTCTGCGCCGGTTACCGTAATGGTGAGTTCATGATTGTGACAAATAATGCTGTTCCCGCATTACTCTGTGCTTGTAGCTAGAAAGAATTTCTTTCCTTGAGTAAGTGCTGTGTCTAAATTAGTAAAGAGAATATGTTGTTCCTTGCCACCACCACAAGTCAGCTAGAGCAATTCGGGAAACGCCATAGTGATCACTTGACAATGGCAGCTTTGTATCTTTAATGTCTGTTGTTGTTTTCTCCAGTCACATGTAACATAATTTTTTACGACATTTCTTTTTCTCTGACTTTCATCCGACTTGAGACTATGTAAGGGGGGCACCAGTGCAATTTTTTAGTGTAGGTTGCCTACATTCAGGAGCAAGGATACATTCAGAGGCAAACCTATTGTTCTCTTTTAATCGACAGGTCTTTAACCTATTGTTCTGCTAAGAGGATTATGACCCCCTGGGGATAATCCATCCTTTTGACTGACAGATCCTTTACCTATTGTTAGATTAAGTGGTTTTCTAAGAATTTAACCATATAATTCCAAGAAGAGATGTTTGAGTGGTCAACAAAATCCCTGCCCACACTGTTACGAGTCCTCCTCGATATGTCTCTTTCCACAAAGTTTGGGTCCCAAAATAGTGTTTCACGCTCTCTCCAGATGCGAATCCATCGAGAATCACTGTCCTGGCCAAATCGAGACGCATCTATGTAAAGAACATTGGCTCAATGTTCGACCATCCAGGTGGCATGTTGATGGCTCCACTCTAGATGTTCGCTTCTTTGAAGATGCGTCAGAGGTACACATACAGTGGATCCCTGACAATAAAGGCTACTCTGCCAAGGCCTTCTATACACCGTTTCTTTCTATACAACACGTCCAGTTATTGCTGCAACGTCAGATGCTAGTTGTCGTACAGTACTAAGGCGGTACAGCCAAATAACGGTCCTCTCTTTCTGATGTTACATGCGATCGGCCCTGGCCTGGTCTTCAGGATATAGTTTCGGTCTCTGTAAGCTGTCGCCACATCCGAAAAACAACAGAACGATTCACATTAAGCCATTGGACCACGTCAGTTTCCGACTATCCTGCTTCCATTCTTTCCATGGCCCTTCGTCGCAGAGAGCCTTGTAGGCGTCTTGTCTGTGCCATACTGCAGCGTATGTGGCTGTGTACACAGTGACTGTGGATCTGGGCCTACCCGGCACACACTATCCCGTTTGATAGGTGCCCTGACGTCATCGTTGACACGATTGTCCGTTGACCGAAATGTCATCTTCCATGCAGGAAACTATTGTACAGACAACTGTTTGTATAAACATATCATGAATTAGACACAGAACGGGGAAATAGTGGTTTGTTGCTTTAAATATGGATGCAGCGACAACAACAACATCAACAACAACAACTACTACTACTACTGCTACAGATTGGATCATGGTTTAACTGTGGGTAAGGGTCTCTCTCCCGGCCAGTGCAGAAGGGCTGCTCTGTAGTCAGCAGACTGGCGCGCCTCACGATCGCTAGTTGGTGTGCTCGATAGGATTTTTTTCACCAGGTACGTTTAGTGGAAACATTGTGATGGAGGAGGCTGTTTGTGATCACAAACGTTGGTGCCTACAAGACCTAGGATATATTTAGCACCATGATATATTTGTGGTGAAAATTTCATTACTTGATTTGCATAATGTTTGTGTGTCTTAGTTAAACGTTGAAAATATACTTTTATTACGAAGAAGCATCATCGTAAGGTGTAGGTGAGTGTTGTAAGCGATCTGTTTGATTCCTGTAAATTGCTAAGCAATTAATTTGATAGGGTAGTGCAAATGGCTTATTCCACTCTCCCTTTGCTTCCAGTATTAGCCAATAGGAACACTGTGTTCTGAGGAGAGATGAAAATCTCCATGTGCATGTTCTGTGTCGTTGGTTCACGCAGACAAACAGGGAGTGACCTATTGAGAAAGACAGAGACAGGAAGTGTGTCTGAAATTTTCTGATCAAACAGAATGCCATCACTTGATGCTGTGTTTGAGGGGTAGGGGAGGGGTGTGATATTAAAGGAGGCTGATATGTGGTCCGTGGTCGGTGGTTTTTAGTAATTTGATCTGTAAAATTGGATTTTGGGCAGTTAAGACCTTCGTGGTGGTACCCTGACGATAGACACTCGCAGAAAGACCTCGAACAGTGGCCACTATACCACACTTCATTCAATTTGCGATCTGTAGACCTCTTTTGCAGGGTGTAACAGTCAGTGCAGTATGTATGTATCTTTGCTGCTGGAATTCTCGTAATTTGTAAATCTGCAGAAAGTGGCGGTTGGTTTCGAAATGTGTCATGAACTTTTAGATGTATAATTGTTCTGATTTTCCTGTCTGTGCTTCTAAAGGTGAGGAAAGTAAAAATAAGAGCCTTAACATCCCTGACTCTGGCAGCTAATATAAACGAAGTCCACTCAGTGTTTCCATGCGCAATCAGAATAAAAAAGCGCTGAAATTGTCTAAATATTCCATATTGCTTTGTTACCCACAAATTGTTTCAATGAACAGTATTCCATACTCTTTAGTCAATTTTCTGACAAATTCTTTAACTATGTAAATAAACTATATTCCAAACACTGCCTTGTAACCCATAAATTATTTAAATAAACAATATTACACATATTTTCCAAATTGTTTAAACAATATTTCATACACTGCAATCGATTTCCTACGAAATGGCCGACCAGATGAGTCTTTTTCCCTCCAATTTCCTGGTGGGAGTGGGGGCTGGGAGGTTTCCTAGAGGAAGTGTGTTAATTAATTGATATATTTAATTAATTAGTCGATAAAATTGATATTAAGTGTCTTGTATCAGTGATGGGGGTTGCCAAAGAGATGGGGGAGGGGGAGGGGTATGGGGAGGAGGGGAGTTGGGGGTATCTTGGAAGACCACATAACTGAACAATAGGTAAAGGACATGTCAATCAAAAGGATGGATTATCCCCAGGGGGTCATAGTCGTCTTAGCAGACTGATGGGTTAAGGACCTGTCAATCAAAAGACAACAAAAGGTTTGCACCTGAATTTGTGCTTGCCCCTGAATGTACAAAACCCACACTAGCAAGTTTCACTGGTGCCCCTCCTTGTTCCACTACTAATATTTGCCTGCTAATTTTACAGATGTTTATGAGGTGCAGTTGTGACACAAGATGGGCTGCTCTTTTCAACGTGTTACAGATATCCCGTTTTGTTTAAAAACTATTAATATTTTTCGCAACTTTTAGTATTAGTCACGTCAGTGATTTCTTAGCATACTGAGATGATGCATTGTAGAATGATTAATCTTTCACTCGCTGTTCGTAACGAAGACACACTTTATTACATCTTTTTTATGGCACTGTGGTGCAACATGTGATATGGTCGAAGTGAAGAGAATAGCCGATCTGCTTTTCAAACCAAATGTTTCTTCCCTTCATAGACATTGAGTATGGTTTTGACAAAATGCACAGTTAAAGAAGTCGTTTTCCATACATGAAGTGTAAGTATTTTGATTGATGCGTGATGTGCAATATACAAGTCAGTAACGTGTCAGTAACGTGAGACACTTACCATGTGAAGCTAGTAGTACTAATTCAGGAGGTGATAATGTTTCCCTATCTCACCCTTCCACTATAAAGATGTTCTGGCTCTAGACAACAGAAGCTTAAAACAGCCATACTAGCATGTAACTCTTCAGATACTTGAATATTTGAGTACAGATTCCGAAAGATTAAAATAATTTTACACAATATGCAGGAAGTCTTCTGATTTATTTTGTATTGAAATCCCGAAAGTACAATAAACGGCGATTTGAATAAAATCTGCCTCATAGGCACTCCATGCGTGTGAAACACGCTGTTTCCCCATCACTGTAAAGCCATGTAGACGACCAAACTGACAACTATGTATCTTTTTAAGTCATCAGTCCTCTGACATATCCCATAGAGCCCACCATAACGTACTCTCCTGTACCAGTGTCCTTAGGATATGAATTGCCATGGAGGTATGTTAATGTGAGAATTACTTGTGATTAATTTCTGCATCTGGTTGACAGCACATAGTTGGTTTTTGATTTGGGGGAGGGGACAGAACAGTGAGGTCATCGGTCCCATCGGATTACGGAAGAAAACCGACCGTGCCCTTTCAAAGGAACCATCCCCCTGGCACAGAACCATCCTTAATATACACTGCTGCAATCTGTGCACAGGGGTCTGCCTAAACGTATAACAATAACATGTGGCCCCAGTAGTGTGGCCTAAGTTGGAAAATTCGTAACAAAACAATAAACGACAAAAATCAAGAAAGCGACTTAAACTGTCAAGTGGATAAGATATACACTGATGAAATAAAACCACAACAACAAATAATTAACGTAGAGTAATGAAATTTCGGGAATAGATTTGTCTAGGTAACATATGTAACCGATTAATATTGAGAGATCACAGATTAATATAAGTGCAAGATAACCCATTGAAAATGTGAAATGCTGATACTTTAATAACTGGTGTAACCGCCAGAATGTTGAATGCAAGCTTACAAACGTGTATGCATTGTATTTTACAGGTGCCAGGTGTGAGTTTATGGGATGGAGTTCCATGCATGTTGCACTTGGTTAGTGAATACAAGGATAGTTAAAGCTGGTTCAGATGACGCTGGAGTTGTCGTCTGATGATGTTCCACACGTCCTCTATTGGAGACAGATCTGGTGATCGAACAGACCAAGACAACATGTCGACACTCTGCAGAGCACGGTGGGTTACAGCAGTGGTATGTGGGCGAGCGTTATCCTGTTGGAAAACACTCCCTGGAATGCTGCTCATGAAAGCCAGTACAACATGTCGAATCACCAGACTGACGTTCAAATCTGCAGTAAGTTTGCGTGAGATAATCAAGAGAGTGCTCCTACTGTCGTACGATGTTTCATCCCAGACTGTAAGTCCAGGTGTAGGTCCGGAGTGTGTATCATGCAGACAAGGTGGTTGCATTTCCTCAACTGGCCTCCTTACGACAAACACACAGCCATTACTGGACGGAGGCAGATCCAACTTTCACCATAAAACGCAACAGAACTCAACTGTGCCCTTCACTGAGCTCTTACTTAACACCACGGAAATCGCAAATGGCGGTGGTTTGTGGTCAATGGAATGCACGCTACAGGGCATTTGGCTCGGAGCAGTCCTTGAAGTAACCGATTTGTAACAGTCTGTTGTGTCACTGTGATTCCAACTGCTGCTCAAATTGCTGCTGCAGATGCTGTACGATGCGCCAGAGCTGTATGCCGACCATGATTGTGTTCCCTCTCGGTAATGCCACATGGCCGTGCAGAATCCAGTCATGTTACGACCTTACACTCTCGTTACCACAGCCGGCAGCATTCATGTACAGTGGTTACATTCCTGCCAAGTCTGTCTGCAATACCGCAGAAGGAACATCCAGCTTCTTGTAGCCCTATTACATAACCTTGTTGAAATTCACTGGGGTGTTAATAATGACGCCCTTGGTGCCCTAAGACATTCATGACTAACATCAGCTCACCATTTCCAGTCTCAAAGGAAGCTAACGCTCACTACCGTTACATCGTATATTTACAGCAAACCTAATTTGCATCCCCCTAGTGGCGCTACCAGCGCCATTCTCATGCGACCGGCGCAAAATTCGAATAGACGCCGTCTTTCAGATGTAGGAAGACTCCTTCCAACTTTCGTTTATGTCACACAACTCCTTCTCAGTGTTGCGATTTTTGTTTCTGTCATTGTAATTTCTTCTAAAGTGAGAGAGGTTATTCATTATGACGATGTATTTATTGCAAAGCAGTGTTTATGAAGTATGGTATTCAACCACAATTTTAAAGAGCTGACATGCTATTAAAACACCTATAAATCACAATCACATCAGTACTGATGATCAGTTGGCAAGTTCGATGGAATTGCTGGAATTCACTACACGCCGCCTCCGCCTTTCAGTATTAACATTACCGCTATCTGGCTGATTGTATCTTAAGCGACAGCGATTGTGAACCACCAAACTGTAAGAGTGTGGTACCCACATTAATTGAACAATTCCTGCTGTAGGTCGAAAGAACGACACGGAGGGTGTAAAGCACCTTCGAAAATTCCTAACGTGCTGGAGCTGCGAAGATACTCACCACAGGCAGCTGCCCATCGTACATAAATCCCGTGGCCGGTGCTGAAAATCTGCAAGTCCACGACCAGTGCGCCCATCACATATTAGAGCGTTGGACTCCGCACCGATTGCTGCCCTTGCGGAACTGCTTCAATCTCCACTCTGCGCCGTTGCCAGACCAACTCTCTCTAAATATCTCCCAAAACCTCATCGTCCTAAAAATGATCCATGTGGACAACATCAGAAAATTCTATCAATTGCACACGACAAGATTTCACCACGCCAACGGCGTAGTCAAATATCAGCGTACAATATTCCTGCATGAGACGGACAAAAATCACTACACCAACAGAGTGGCTTGTTACAAAAAATTACTGACAATTCAGGGACGTCACCGTTTGATTCCAATCATGATGCTTGTGCGCATAGAAAGCTGTTGGGCGTGGGACGACACATTGTTGGGCACCTGCAGTGCACGGCTATTTCAGACTCTGTGGAGGAAACGTTTTACAGTCCTAAAAGATACGACTCTCTGTGAAAAGGTCTTCTGAAAGCTGGCACGAAAAATACCTACCGATTCTGAAAAAGTTTCTCGCCTGACAGGGAACAATTTACAGGCCGCCAGCCTGTCATGCATTAAAGCCTGAAAGCTGTAGTAAGAAAGGCCCTTCTGATAGGGAACAAACAATAGTGTGTTAATGGCAACACTGGCCGTCGCTGGGCGACTGCCTGGCAGACGGGCCTTCCACAATCCACCTCTGCGACTGACCCTCACACGGTCCTTGGCATCGTACCTGCAGCAGGGTGCTTTCGTCTCCCGAGAGCCATTGCCCATTAAGGGGCTGGAAATCTGTTTAATAACACATTTTGGCGTGCTGAGTTAAGTGGGTAAATCCAATTTGCCAAACAAATTTTTTCATACTTTTGGATTTTTGACTTTGAAAACATCATTTTTTCAAACACATACATGGAGTTGTTGGTTATCACGGATTGTATTAACAAAAACAGTTTGAGCCAAAAATGTTTAAAATTGACGGAGGAGTAGCTTTTTTTCGTTTCTGCCAATTCGATTTTTTTTAAGAAATTGAAGTATTGTGACCTTTTTAACACTATATAAAAACGAAAGTTGTAGAGAAATTATAAAAATGTAAATCGGCCGCCGCCGCGACCGAACCCAGTTCCTCCTGGGCAGCCATAGCGCCGGCACGTTCACAGGAGCTCAGTCCGTCAGTTCACCTGATGATTGCATGTTTGATCGCAGAAATATTGTGCCCGTTGGACACTGTAGACCGGCAGTACACCCGTGGATATTTTGATTATAAAAATATTGACTTTATAATACGTGAAAAGATTTTATCTTAAAATAGAATTATTACAGTATACAGTGTTCTGCCCAGTATGAGGGAAAAATATATAAGACGACTCGATACGTTTGAAAATTGTTATCTTTATTTTCAGTTTGTACAGAACATCACATGAGCACCGTATATATGTGAGTAATATGCAGTTACATCAAAACAATCTGGCATCATAGGTTACACCATCATGTTCAAATATAGCTTCTTCTCCTTGGTGATCGGCAAAATCAATTTTTCGACTAACTTCTTTGAATTTTTTCGAATATTTCACTTCAACCTGCTGCAATGTTCCCTTGTCCTTTTTTGCTGATGCTTGTGCTGTTCGATTAGTATATTTGAGTCCTAATTTTGTGATTACTTCTAAAATAACTCTGTGAGAGCCAACATTATGTTCACAAACACTGATACAAGTCGCTACTTTTACTCTCATTGCAGAAATATAGGTCTCTTTGGGACACCTATTTCATATAATACTGTCCGCAGCTCGTGGTCGTGCGGTAGCGTTCTCGCTTCCCGCGCCCGGGTTTCCGGGTTCGATTCCCGGCGGGGTCAGGGATTTTCTCTGCCTCGTGATGACTGGGTGTTGTGTGCTGTCCTTAGGTTAGTTAGGTTTAAGTAGTTCTAAGTTCTAGGGGACTGATGACCATAGATGTTAAGTCCCATATCCCATAGTGCTCAGAGCCATTTTCCATATAATACTGTGTAAATTCTCATTAACATTTTGAGTTAGACACCAAATTAGTAGCGAATCATCAGTTAAGCGAGTATAAAGAGACAATATTTTATCTAAACTAAGTTCATTTATTGGTGTTTTTATATTAGAAGCATTAGATCCAGATTCAGTTTCTTTTGCCAATGCTGGTTGGTAAAAACACCATGATGACTCTTCTTTTGGGCAGTGCCAATGCTAAGGAGTTTTGCCAGTTGAAGTGCAATGATACATTGATGCATACGTTGCATCTTTCACATTCTGTGAGTAATAAATTAGTTGACACTATTGCAGCTGTAAAGTGTCAATCATATCGAAAAGTATGTTTATAAGTACCTTTATATCACCTTTATACCCATATATATTGCTTTTTTGTAATACCAGCATGCTTTTCCTATCGTAGTGTCCTTCAGCTATCCATGACACTTTCACCAAACGTATCGAGTCGTCTTTTATTTATTTTTACTTCGCACTGGGCCAAACATTGTATAATGTCGCAGTATTTCTATTTTACGCTAAAGTTTTTGTTTGTAAAGTTGGTGTGCAACTTACTTCCGTAGTTTCTGCCTCTTGCTGAAAGATTCTCCAAGCTACTGCTTCTTCCTTCTTTCTTAGCAGAAGCTGGTGTAGAAAGAGTTCGCTTCACATCTATACTTGGCCGTTTTTGCCTTTCTGCACTTTTTCTTACGTTGCGTTTGCATTATTTACTCTTCAATTCACTTCTAGAATTCGAACTGATGTTATGTGTGTTCTCACTCGGCACAGTACTACAGTGTTTATGTCTGTTCGTTTGTGTTCGGGTATGTTGTCAGCATTACCAACCTGTGAAACTATATAACACATCTTTTCTTTTAATATACGTAATTCACGCACACGCATACGTGTGTGTGTGTATGATCTGTCTCTCTCTTTCTCTCTCTCTGTCACACACACACACACACACACACACACTAGCGGCGGGGCACACGCACGCGCAACGTCAGACCTGCTTCTTTTATGCCTTTACCATTCCCAAAACCAGTCTAATTGTCAACTAATCGATCCTCAATTTTTTCCATTCTTCTATTATTATCATCAGCAATTTGGATGCATGGCGATAATTCCTGCACTTAACTGCCCTTGGTGTAATTGCAATATTGTGGATGACATTTTCCCAAAGTCTGATGATGTGTCTACAATCTTTTAGCTTCTACCCACCTACTTGTATTGTCATTTGGTTGCCGTTTCCCCCAGTGACATTAGAAATCGTGAAGCGATATTATCTATGCCTTCTCCTTATTTGATCACAACTCTTCCAAATCACTGTCAGACTCTGACCGGACCTCATGTGTCTACCAAATGAACATCCATTTCTTCTATCACGTCAGCAGATAGTTACTACTGCTCGCAGAGTCCTTTTATGTATCGTTTCGTCTGTTTGTTCTCTCCTCTACATTTAACAGCACGCTCAATGTTAACACCTTTGCTTTTAATTTCACCTTCGTTGCAATACATTAGAACCACACCAGTGCAATGTCGTTGAAGAATCGGTTATGTGATTTCTCTTTGAGGCTAAGGGGAGTTACAGATGAAAGGCTATGAAAGGTCGTTATATCTACGAGATATGCAAGCACGGATTACTGAAACACTTCTTATGTATTGATGAAGTTAAATCTTGTTGGGTTTTCTTATTGCACCATTACTTCCAGTTTCTTTGTATACTACGTTTCTGCCGTCTTGCTGAGAAACCCATCGGTCAAACAGTCGCAGTAGTAAGGTGAAGTCTGAATTTCACCATTTCACTCTCCAAGATTCCAATATAAGAAATCGTCTGTCAAGTAGAACCCTCGTTAACTCTTCTCTCCAGAGTAATAGCTGAGGGAGTAAGACAAGAAGTTACATGTGTGCTACGTCGCTCTCTCCCTACCAAATCAAATATTACCATAACTAAAAGGAAAGCAGGGAACCAGAGCTGCTGATATGGTAAAAGCTCTCGTCATCGTGGAAACTGACACTTAGTCACAAAATATCTGAACTATTGGCAGACACTGTGTACTGCAAGCTAAAGGCCGACCCTGCTTCGAAGATTTAGAGACAGACTTGTTAACTGTTAAGGAACTCAGAGTTACTATATGAATGATAATATCCGAAACCTCATTCCACAGATATCTCTACTACAGAAAATTTAAGGCCTACCCAGTACCCACAAGGCAAAATGTTCGCTGCATCCCACTTTAAAGAGTCAACTCGCCGACTTCCTGTGGGGGCAACATTCGTATAAGAAATTACGACACTTAATTGTATAGACCGACTCGTTTGTGAAGGATTCAGCACATTTTGAGGAAATGCTCCAAATGATAACTATTTCTTCAGCAGATTTATTGCTGAGTTTTGCATAAAATCATTATTTACAAATGTTCAATGGCTCTGAACACTATGGGACTTAACATCTGAGGTAATCAGTCCCCTAGAACTTAGAAATACTAAAACCTAACTAAACTAAGGACATCAGACACAACCATGCCCGAGGCAGGATTCCAACCTGCGACGGTAGCGGTCGCGCGGTTCCAGACTGAAGCGCCTAGAACCGGCCACAACGGCCGGCTACAAATGTTCCTACACAAAGAGTTCGACCTACTTGAGATATCACCAAACATAGCGTAGTTGTGAAAAATTACTTAGATAGCAACGAGACGCAGGAAACGAGGGTAAAAAAATTGTACCTGTATCTGTGGGAAAATATGCACCAGTTTGCTAAGACATTGATGCACACATTGCCAGCAGAAAAGCCAGCATTAGTTGATCACAGTAAGAGGTGCCAGGATCTTGGAAAACAGCAAGCATCAAATTAACTTTAAAAGAAAAGCATATTTTAATTCAACCGACGACAGACAGTGTGCCAGAAAATTTGTGATGATAATGGACTCTATCTATATCTGTTGTTGTTGTTGTCTTCAGTTCAAAGAGTGGTTTGATGCCACTCGCCATGCTACTCTATCGTACTACTTCATCTCCAAATAACTACTGGAACCTACATCGATTTGAACCTACGATGGTTACCCAGGAAGTAATGCACCGTATTTTTTTTCTCGGCCGAAAACAATGCTACGAATGCGAAACGTTATTTGTGTATTATTTGAAGCCTCCTGAGTGAGAGCGCCAAGTTTCAGTCACTTCCAACAGATAGCGTAGCTGCAGGACTTTCAAAATGTCGTCTGTAGTGATGTACGTTACAAGCAACGTGCCGTCATTTAATTTCTCACCGCAGAGAAAGAAACTGTGGGGAATGTTCACAAAAGCTCCTGCAAAGTCTATGGACCATCTGCTGTGGACAGAAGTACAGTTAGTCGCTGGACACGGAGGGTGTGGTCATCAGAAGGCGGTTCGGCGGAGCTCCACGATTTGCAGCAGTCGGGGAGACCATCCACGGCTGTCACACCTGACATGTTGCAGCAAGCTGGTGTTGTCATTCGCCATTAAAGGATGCCATTCGTGGAAGACATTTTGAGGACGATGAGGTGGATATTCACACAGTGAAGCACTGACTCCGCCACCAGGACAAGAATTGGTACCGACAAGGCATACACGCCCTTGCTTTCGCATTATAGGAAGGCAATAGAACGGGAAGGGGATGACGTGGAAAAATAGGGTGTGTAGGTAAGATACCATTCTTTCGTGTGTGTAATTCTCATTATGATCAATAAAGAATTGTTGAAGAAACAAATGCGGTGCATTACTTTCTGGGCAATCCTCGTACTAACTGCATTCATCCCTTGGTCTCCCTCTGCAATTTTTACCCCCATACTTCCTTAGATTACCAAACTGACGAATCCTTGATGCCTCAGGATGTGTCCTGTCAACTGAGTCCTTCTTTTAGTCAAGTTGTGCCATAAATTTCTTTTCTTCCCAGTTCTGTGCAGTTACTCCTCATTTCTTGCACAATCTACCCATGTAATCTTCAGAATTTTCCTGTAGCATCACTTTAAAAATGCTTTCCTTGCAGTAGCTAGTCTGCATTTGATATCAACTCTGCTAAACAGATCCATTTTATTGTGTCAGTTTTATCTTTACTGTGAATTTCATAGAATTCCATGGTTTGTCTATTTAATCTTGTTGGTTAGATTTTTTTAATATGTCTAATGAATCTTAGCTTACGTTTTTCGATATTCAAATAAATGTTCTATACATATCAATTTCCTTATTAGCTATTAGTCCGTATGTTACTTCTTCAGTATAATTTGGACGTAAAATTTTCATAATTACTTTCCTTTCTCTCTTTTGGATTTCTTCGAAGTCTCCATTTCTGGTTAAATTGGGCGTTTCAGCCACATAAAGACACTTTGGTGTAGCAGTGTGTCAGCTTTTTGTATTTTTCCGTTTTTGTTATTAAAATCCTAGATATCTGTGAGTGTTAGAAATGGAGGTTAGGGCACACGAAGAAAAATACAGGGGAAGAGGGGGATGAAAACGAAAATGAAATAAGTGGTTAGAAGTATTTCTCGTCAAGTCAAATGATAACTGAGCTAAATATTTAATGTAGAGATATTAATCTGTTACCAAATCAACTCTGATTCTCCGGATCAATTCTTCCTTCGCTTATCTTCCAACATCTTACCACAAATGACACTGTCTCCAATTGTACTGGAAATGCAGGACTTGAGTGGGGCCTAGTCGTGTTCTGTAGCTTCAACGTAGAAAATAGAGATCCCATTACACTTCATTAACCTGATATCTTCAATAAATGTCGTTTTTCCACGTCGCGAGTTCGTTGTTCTTGATGTGAGGCTGTAACGTAACTTGTGAGAGGGCTAAGTCTCTTGATTCTACTAAATGATCTGGTAAGTTGCAAATTAGAAATGCCAACAGCTTTTTTATTGACAAAACTCGAAGCAGATAAAGCTATAATTTACTATTAAGGACTTTTGCGTATTTTTGGTTTCAGTTCACTGATGTAAGAAGAGGGATGGTAATCTTTACTTCACACCTCACTGAATTAGAACTTGTATGCTTTGTCAATGCAAACCGAGAGAGATGATAAAAAATTTTGAGCACAAACCTATTTTCTGCCACACCTTTGCCACACGATCCAGGGTTGCAGTTGCAGATAAGACTTGTTGTCTAATATGTCTAGAGTAGCTATGATTGTCGTGTAGTTAATGAAATGAACTACATACCAGGCATACAAATGGTGTCATGTTCCCGGGAACATTCACCGGTCAGGTTGCAAAATGACATTCAAATTGATGATGGAACTGCTCGTTCTTGTAATTAAAGCCATTTTCTTCCTTGTCAATAACCTAACTGTATTTTGATCTGACCAAATGAAACTATGTGCGAGGGTATTCTGTAACTGACACTTTCTGCTGAGAGGATTTGGCGTTAGGGTGATGTGGAACTTCACCCTAGAGGAACTATCTCATAGGTTACATTCAACCAAGTGGAACTGACATGTGATAAGAATTTTTGTTGGACATTTCCCCAGGATCTGCCGCAGTCTGTCGATGGATAACTCCTGTAATGTGGTTTTACTGGACGATGCTCAAATGTTTGTTGGTATAAAAAACTTCGAAATGATAAGAGGATTCCTTCACCATGTAAATTTCTGCAATGAAATACGACTGCGCTTAATGGTGGGGTTTCTGTGTCAGGCAAGAATTTTGGCGGTGGCACATCGACCGAACCACAAGACCACGAGTTGTTGACGCATATCAACTGATTTACTGTGAAGAGTGATGGTGGCGACACTAAAATAGCACGTGGAGTTGCTAAAATTATAAAATAGCGTTAAGCTGACAAAGAAAAGAAAATTAATTTGTAGTTTGATGCAACACAAATTTTATCATATTTGTACAAGCAATAACGTCACTCACGCCTCTGCTCTTACCCACGAGAGCGCTCGCATACCATGATCAAATTCAGCCTCACTAGAAGCCTCCAACATTCTACAAGTCTTTAAGCATCTCAGAAGCTATAACAGACGCGTGACGCTCGATGGCTAAAATGCGACTGGCTTGTGACTAATATTAGTATGGAAGTCTGGATTAAACACGTTGAGGATTGTACGAGCACTGTATTCATTACGTTGAAACGTATCATGTAGAACATTCTCACAAACACGATAAAGTTCAAAAGTCAAAGAGTAAAGAGCTTTTTCAAAGAGTAATTATGACTCCATATTTCGCATTATGTTCTTCATATCAGTAAATATCTTGTTCTACACACTTTCTAAAGTAGCCTATGCTATTCCTCAGCGTTCAAGCCATCTCCATTCCAAGTGTCATCAAAACCTGGTCAACGATTTAGTCGTGAAGCGTTACAGACAGAGCTACTTTCACGTTTATGGTATTAGTATGGATATGAATACGTATTAATAAATGAATATAACAAAATTGACACACAGGCTCCCGTGTCACCAGCCAATCAGATTACCCTCCTCCTAAACTGGCGCAACTTCTCAGGGAACTGGTACTCACTGTACCATCTGTTGTATTCCTCTCACCCCATCTCTTACCTTATGCCTCATCTACTGTAATTTAAATTTGCTGTGTGGACACGGTAACACGCCCTCCCTCAAGTCTGAACACTGTACATAATTATATCCACACGTCTTGCGAGTGCACTTAAAAATGGATGACAACAGTCATATTGAAACTACGGGACAGGTGCAATTACCGGGCAGTAAACGGTCTTCTAACAAAGAAACTCTGGAGTGCAACGTCGCAAATTCAGCCTTTAGTAAGACTCAGTTGAAAATGTTGTGCTAACAATAGGGTATTTGACTGTTTGCTGGAAATCGTCTTAATTGGTTTATTATGTCATTATATGCTCTAAAATGCTTTTTTCCTCTTAATTTCAATATTCTTTTATAAAAATGGAAAGGAAATTCAAATAACTTGAAAGTCTGCTAAAACGCCCCATTCGTGTCATGTAACGCCGGTGACGTCACTGGCTAGCTAGCTCCTCCTACTGTCATAACGCAAACTCACAGTGATGTTTTGGAATTTACTTCTCCGAAAATGGGTTTCAAATCGTATGTAGTACCACACTGTACAAATATATCTATAAAAACACCTGAAAAGTTGTTTTCGAGTGTTGCAGAGAATGAGAAGATACGTAAAATGTGGTTGCCCTGTACCGGCATATTGCCACCACGTCGACGCACAAGTTCACTAACTTAATTAAAAATGGGTTGCATTGTGAATTTAAGATTAATTTATCTCCGAGATATGCTTTCCCACTGTTACATGTTAAATTCAACTCTTTGTGAAAGTTGTCGTTTTACCCAGCTTAACATAAATTATTCGGTAGTTTAGTTGTTAGGGCGGTAAGCCGTCGAGATTTATAAAATGATGTCCATAGATCACTGATTCGAATCAAACAGAAAAGAATAATTTATTTGTAAAACGACTCGACAGTCCTCTCATTTAAGAACCAAATCACAATCACAAAACTTCACCACACCGATCACAAACAGAATATTATAGTTTTCCTTGCTGTTTACACGCCCTTACATATGCAATTGCTGTTCAAACACGTGACTTTAAAAAAAAATTATTTTCTGGTTAATGTGACCACATACCTTTTACTTTATTAGAAATGTTATTTTTTAATCTTCTTATTGTCCATCTAGGATAATTATTGTTTAAACTTTTGAAGTTTCATCATCTTATATAACTTGACGTAAGTCTGCTTTAGACACTGACATCAGTTTACATGTTGTATTTTTTATATCTCTCTGCATACAAAACCTCGTCGTGTACACCTTTTTGTACTATGGGCGTATGGCGACATCTTCCCTACTAGTAATGCCTTCCAAAAAGTGAATTGTTTGTTCGCAATACAAATGCATGTATCCTCTGTAGTCCACTTCTCAAACCAAGATTAATGTGAAGCTATTATAATGCATCCCACCACCGCCGGCAGGTGTGGCCGAGCTGTTCTAGGCGCTGCAGTCTGGAACCGCGTGACCGCTACGGTCGCAGGTTCGAATCCTGCCTAGGGCATGGACGTGTGTGATGTCCTTAGGTTAGTTAGGTTTAAGTAGTTCTAAGTTCTAGGGGACTGATGACCTCAGATGTTAAGTCCCACAGTGCTCAGAGCCATCCCACCACCGAAACAACTGCTACAGTCAGTTGTTACTAATGCCACTTTCGTATTTCGTGTAGAACTTTTAAAAATATATGCCCCTTCCAGGGTACGAACATTTACCATCATCGCCAGTCTACTGTGCTTTCCGTTGCGCCATGGAATACCTATTGTTGGCGATACCTTGCTGAGTGTCTTCTATAAAGGAAATCAGCACTATGGTTTGTCAAGACTAATTTTGTTGTGTTGTAGCCCATGACTGACAGTCGCCAATCTAGTTATAATATACGGACACATCTACAAAAGCTCCATAATTCCTTAGTTTCGAGCGAATTTAATGATCTTGCAGGCTTCGGGGAAAATAATGTCTGTTGTTGCACATATCGCCGCTCTAAATGGGCAGAGAATAAACGCATCAACTTTCGCAGTGTTTAGACTAAAAAATTCCTTTCTGTTGTCACTTAAAAGTTGTAATTGTGTTTTCCATTACTAAATAGCTAGACTGTTTGCAGAAAAAGTAGGTAAAACCCTCGTAACTTTGGCTAACACTGCTATAACAGATGCAAGCTTCATCTTACTCCTAGTCTGTGACGTCACCAGAGCTTCAGTCAATAACACAGCGTTTTCGATCACGTGACCAAATCTTCATACTTAATAATTTTTAAGCTTTGCTTACATAAAAATAACAGATATTTTGTGAGAATATTGACCATAAATACTATTTTAATGTAATGATCAAACAGAATAAGAACAATCTGAACGTTAATTTTAATAGCCTCTTATGACAGAAAAATATTAAAAATATTAGTTGCTAATGGGTCACCACATGCTTCAGGAGGGCAACAGAAAATAAATGTCCGGGGGGTGCAGAAATCAATCTTCTATGGGATGCATGTATGACACTTCACTAAACAAACCATTAACTTGCACCATGAACAGCGAATGAAAAATGGCGCGCCACAGTGATCACAAAGGTTTGTACCATCAAGATTGAAGGCTAGCTCCTTCAGAGTTATAAACCATGCAGAACTTCAGCTGGGAGCCACTCGTAAAGAATGCGTAAAGAATCATATTGGTATAACAGGGTGACGAGAACTGATGGAACATGAGGGCATGCAATCCAACGCGGAACAGTCTGTTGTGGAGCTTCCCATGAAACTGACTGTCTCTTAAGGCAATAATGTTTTATAGGCACGGAAAAAAATCCAGAGACTGAATTTGTCCAGTCGTTTCAGGTGGTATGTATTACAATGTCACACACTTTTCAGGAGGGATAGTTCGCTGTAAAGGAGTATGATTTTTATACGCAGACCAGTAATACAGCAAAAGCAACTTATTTTGAGGAGCCATTGGCCAAAAGCAGTGATCATACCATAGTAGTAGTTCTCGTACGCCCGTTTTTCCATTCTTGCTTGCTGTGACCTAATTATTCCCTACAGCCCATGTGAGATCATGCAAACGAGATAGAACTGTAGAGGGCAGAGCCCTTCCAACTTCACACAGCGCAATAAACATTCATATTAACAGTTAGCATCGAGTATTGGCCAAAAGCAAAGGTCATACCGTAATTAAAGTTGTCTTCTTATTTTTGCGTGCTGTGACGTAAATATTCCATACTGCCCTTGGGAGATCACACACAGAAGAATGAATCATAGGGAGCAAACCACTACCAACTTCCCGCAGTACAGTAAATAACTTTCCAGCCAAGATTCAGATTAACAGTTATCATAATTTCATACAAGTGCATTAAGGCATTGAAGTTATTTGAACCTGAGAACTTTCAGGGTTCCTCTTTAATATGCATTTCCTCTTCAAATCCCGATTGGTCGGAGTTCAGAACAAGTTCCTTACTAAACGATCGGATAAGGCTGTTTTTCTCATCTACAAACTTTCAGACCGATTCCGTAGTTTTCTGTGTATTCAAGTTGACGCTTTGTTTGAAATTTCGTCATCTTACGGTTTCCAATTCTGTAGCGCTGTTTGAAGTTATGCACCACCCATTGCTTCACTTGAAATCACTGTAATCTATGTCGCGCGCAGTCTGATGTGCATGAAGTAGTAGGTCATTATCATGCACACCTTGTAAATTGTATCGAGCATCCTTGAAACGCGCAAAGACTACTTTCTGTACGGAGAGCATCTTGTCCTGCCTTAAATATCCGTAGTTTTCCTTATGCAATACACAGTTATATTGCTGTGTCGTTATTCGAAGTCTGTTTATAATTTTTTTCACTATGCAGCGGTTGATCTTCCATGCACGTAATTACACTACTAGCCATTAAAATTGCTACACTACGAAGACGACGTGCTACAGACGCGAAATTTAACCGACAGGAAGAAGATGCTGTGACATACAAATGATTAGCTTTTCAGATTATTCACACAAGGTTGGCGCCGGTGGCGACACCTACAACGTGCTGACATGAGGAAAGTTTCCAACCGATTTCTCATACACAAACAGCAGATGACCGGCGTTGCCTGGTGAAACGTTGTGATGCCTCGCGTCAGGAGGAGAAATGCGTACCATCACGTTTCCGACTTTGATAAAGGTCAGATTGTAGCCTATCGCGATTGCGGTTTATCGTATCGCGACATTGCTGCTCGCGTTGGTCGAGATCCAATGACTGTTAGCAGAATATGGAATCGGTGGGTTCAGGAGGGTAATACGGAACGCCGTGCTGGATCCCAACGGCCTCGTATCACTAGCAGTCGAGATGACAGGCATCCTATCCGCATGGCTGTAACGGATCGTGCAGCCACGTGTCGATCCCTGAGTCAACACATGGGGACATTTGCAAGACAACAACCATCTGCACGAACAGTTCGACGATGTTTGCAGCAGCATGGCCTATCAGCTCGGAGACCATGGCTGCGGCTACCCTTGATGCTGCATCACAGACAGGAGCGCCTCTGATGCTGTAATCAACGACGAACCTGGGTGCACGAATGGCAAAACGTCATTTTTTCGGATGAATCCAGGTTCTGTTTACAGCATCATGATGGTCGCATCCATGTTTGGCGACATCGCGGTGAACGCACATTGGAGGCGTGTATTCGTCATCGCCATACTGGCGTTATCACCCGGCGTGATGGTATGAGGTGCCATTGGTTACACGTCTCGGTCACCTCTTGTTAGAACTGACGGCACTTTGAACATTGGACGTTACATTTCAGATGTGTTACGACCCGTGGCTCTACCCTATATTCGATCCCTGCGAAACCCTACATTTCTGCAGTATAATGCACGACCGCATGTTGCATGTCCTGTACGGGCCTTTCTGGATACAGAAAATGTTCGACTGCTGCCCTGGCCTGCATATTCTCCAGATCTCTCACCAACTGAAAACGTCTGGTCAATGGTGGCCGAGCAAGTGGTTCGTCACAATACGCCAATCACTACTCTTGATGAACTGTGGTATCGTGTTGAAGCTGCATGGGCAGCTGTACCTGTACACGCCATCCAAGCTCTGTTTGACTCAATGCCCAGACGTATCAAGGCCGTTATTACGTCCAGAGGTGATTGTTCTGGGTAGTGATTTCTCAGGATCTATGCACCCAAATTGCGTGAAAATGTAATCACATGTCAGTTCTAGTATAATATATTTGTCCAATGAATACCCGTTTATCATCTGCATTTCTTCTTGGTGTAGCAATATTAATGGCCAGTAGTGTATGTTTAGTACCCGCTCCTTGGACTATGACTGTCCTTGGTGATGAACATGGCACGACACCTGTTTCAGTATCACTTTCACTTTTTAAGCACGTATCATCATCATTGTACTCCTCATGTACGTTATCTGCACAGTTGTGATTGTACGACACCATTACACTGACTCATCTTGTAGAAACGCTAATAGTTCATCTGCCACTTCTTCCTCACTCTGAAAAATTCCTTGTGTTCCGTTACGAGGAAGTGTCAACTTCGGCAACTGTTGTTGTAGATATAATGCAGTGTTTGCTTTGCTTATCGTTCCCATTGCTCTAAAAAATGGCTCTGGGCACTATGGGACTTAACTTCTGAGGTCATCAGTCCCCTAGAACTTAGAACTACGTAAACCTAACTAACCTAAGGACATCACACACATCCATGCCCGAGGCAGAATTCGAACCTGCGACCGTTGCGGTCGCTCGGTTCCAGACTGAAGCGCCTTGAACCGCTCGGCCACACTGGCCGGCTCCCATTGCTCTGTTTTGTATCAACAACTCTAGTACCGAATCACTTTTGTGGGTTATTCATCGACTGAACAGTTCAGCTTTGCTCCGGAGCCTCATGCTGCGCTCGCTATTGGATACTTTCAGTCCCGCCAACTGTTACCACCACCACCACCACCACCACCACCATCATCATCATCATCATCATCATCATTTTCATTTAAGACTGATTATGACTTTCAGCGTTCAGTCTGGAGCATAGTCCCCCTTATAAAATTCTTCCATGATCCCCTGTTCAGTGCTAACATTGGTGCCTCATCTGATGTTAAGCCTATTACTTCAAAATCATTTTTAACCGAATCCAGGTACCTTCTCCTTGGGCTACCCCGACTCCTCCTACCCTCTAGTACTGAACACATGAGTCTCTTGGCTAACCTTGCTTTTCCCATGCGTGTAACATGAGCTCACCATCTAAGCCTGTTCGCCCTGACTGCTACATCTATAGAGTTCATTCCCAATTTTTTTCTGATTTTCTCATTGTGGACACCCTCCTGCCATTGTTCCCATCTACTAGTACCTGCAATCATCCTAACTACTTTCATATCTGTAACCTCAACCTTATTGATAAGGTAACCTGAATCCACCCAGCTTTCGCTCTCATACAACAAAGTTGGTCGAAAGATTGAACGATGCACAGATAATTTAGTCTTGGTACTGACTTCCTTCTCGGAGAAGAGAGTAGATCGTAGCTGAGCGCTCACTGTATAAGCTTTGCTACACCTCGCTTCCAGTTCTTTCACTATGTTACCACCCTGTGAGAATATGCATCCTAACTACTTGAAACCGTCCACCTGTTCTAACTTTGTTCCTCCTATTTGGCACTCAATCCGTTTATGTCTCTTTCCCACTGACATTACTTTCGTTTTGGAGATGCTAATCTTCATACCATAGACCTTACGTTTCTGATCTAGCTCTGAAATATTACTTTGCAAACTTTCAATCGAATCTGCCATCACAACTAAGTCATCCTCATATGCGAGACTGCTTATTTTGTATTCACATATCTTAATCTCACCCAGCCAGTCTATTGTTTTCAACATATGATCCATAAATAATATGAACAACAGTGGAGACAGGTTGCAGCCTTGTCTTACCCCTGAAACTACTCTGCACCATGAACTCAATTTACCGTCATCTCTAACTGCTGCCTGACTATCTATGTAAAGACCTTTAATTGATTGCAAAAGTTTGCCTCCTATTCCATAATCTCGTAGAACAGACAATAACTTCCTTCTAGGAACCCAGTCATATGCCTTTTCTAGATCTATACAGCATAGATACAATTCCCTGTTCCACTCGTAACGCTTCTCCATTATTTGCCGTAAGCTAAAGATCTGGTTCTGACAACCTCTAATAGGCCTAAACCCACACTGATTTTCATCCAATTTGTCCTCAACTAATACTCGCACTTTCCTTTCAACAATACCTGAGAAGATTTTGCCCACAACGCTGATTAAAAATATACCTCAGTAGTTGTTACAATCTTTTCTGTTTCCATGTTTAAAGATTGGTGTGATTACTGCTTTCGTCCAGTCTGATGGAACCTGTCCCGACTCCCACGCCATTTCAATTATCCTGTGCAGCCATTTAAGACCTGACATTCCACTGTATTTGATGAGTTCCGACTTAATTTCGTCCACCCCATCCGCTTTATTGCACTGCAATCTTTTGACCATTTTCTCCACTTTCTCAAATGTGATCCTATTTTCATCATTATTCCTCTCCCATTGTACATCGAAATCTGAAACATCACTGATCGTATTTTTACCTACATTGAGCAACTCTTCAAAATATTCCCTCCATCTGCCCAAGGCATCAACAGTATTCACCAGCAGTTTTCCTGATCTGTTCAAAATACTTGTCATTTCCTTTCCCTTTCCCTTTCGAAGACTGCTAATTACACTCCAGAATGATTTTCCAGCAGCTTGACCCAAAGTCTGCAACCTGTTTCCAAAGTATTCCCAACGTTTCTTCTTGGATGCTGCAATTATCTGTTTGGCTTTGTTTCTGTCTTCAACATAATTGTTACCATTAGCAGCTAATATTGTGGTTGCGTGGCAGACAATATGTGGGGCGTAGAATGCCATGAAAATCATTTGCCTTTTTCGAACTCGCACTCGAGGAGTTCCTTGTGAGGTTACGCACTGCTGTGTTTTCCGCAGGCAGTGGCGTCTGCAACGGCGACAGCGGTGGCGGGCTGGTGTTCCAGACGGACGAGGGCGCCTGGTACCTGCAAGGCGTCGTCAGCATCAGCCCGCGGCGGCGCGGCACCTCGCTCTGCGACCCGCACTTCTACACCATCTTCACCAAGGTGAGGGCGGGAACAGCCGAGTCAGCTCGTCTCACTCAGAAAACATTTTGCAGGCATCCTTTTGTATGCACACTCAAACATCCCTCTCCTTTTAACATGTTATATTCACGCAGAAATCACATGAAAACATAAAAAAATTCTTTCGCTTAAGTTCTGACAAAGAAATTCGTTGTAAATTTCCATATACTCGTAGTCCTGACTGGCATAAATTAAAATTACGCTGGGGTACTGTAATAGCTTCGGGTTCTCTTATTTTTATTATTAAAATAGTGACATATGTTTAAAATGTGCCAACTTCACTAATTCTCCAATCTATCATTGCTAACAAAATATTCTCCATTGCCAATGCACAGGTTCACAGTTCAACCACTCACAACATATTTCTTCCAACAACTAGATGCACAGTGATAAACAAGAACAAAGACATCGCAAAAGTCGCAGTACATAAATTTTCCAAATTTTTGATTTTATGTAAAAAGATTTTAACACACAATTAGTCCTTTTACAACTACTGTAAATTATTACTCAGAACAAATTATAGAATGACATTAACAATTTTGAATGTGATTACAATTTCGAATTAAACAGGAAATGTGAAAAATAATTATGATTTCTGAAACCAGATCTTCTGTTAACTTCATTCTTTATTTCTGTCTATAAAACGTAAGATCATTTTGGTTAAGACATCAAAATTGTAGTAGATACAAAATTAAAAATTCGATATCATTTGATCTTTTTCTGAAGTAATTTGTATCGAATTCTCCAATACATGTCGAAATAAGAAAAGGTACACTGACCAGCTCGAAAGTGAACCCACAGACTGTGACATGTTACCGATTCGCATAAATTGTTCAAGTACACAAATTGCGTGTAATCGAACGTTTTGAAAATTTTCGGTCCAATGAAAGTATTTCTTTTTAACCATGAAAATCGCAATTTTTAGCTAATACGAAAGCTGTGTTTACGGAATATTTGATAGATGTAGAATAGTAGTTTGTCACTGGAGGAAACTTGATTCGGCGACTTACGGAGTTCAGAGAATTTCTGGCGCTGGCCGCTTTCTGCGGCGACGGAGGTACTAGAGAGACAAGTCCTCCGCCACATCATAAAAAAAGGCTCTCTTCTCCCAGTGAAACCGTAAGCTTTATCGCTCAGTTCAGCATCAGCTTTTACTCGGCACTTACTATTAATTTTATACTGACTTAAAGGGTGTTAAATTATTTGTGACCATGTTTAACGTAACAGAACGTAAATTTTTATTTGAACGCTGCTAATTTATTATGGATCTCTCTCCAAAGCGGCATTTTTATATCACGGCTTGATTTGTACTTATTTCGACACATTGTGAAGGGAAACACACTGTACAATCACTTCACTACTTACCTTGTAGTTTCATCTGTATCTCAGTAGAATGGTTCTTATCTTACCTCACGACAGTTCCGGTGTAAAAAAAAAAATATTTCTACGAAGATTTGCCGTTACCAGCTTTGAAGGAGTAATTTAGCTTAACTGTTTCTGAAAGTATTTTACTTCGGTACCTAATGAATTTACTTTAATAAAATTTGTTTGAATTTTCTTATTTGGAATCAAGATGGAAGTAGGCTTTGAGATTATGATATAGAACAATGGCTACCATCTAGAAATAGTTTGTAACGACGTTTTGACCTTCTCAATTTACAAAAAATCGGTGAAGACCATTGACAAAGAAATAAGGATCTAGCTGTTTAAATGTCAGTCAAGTAACTTATATCAGAATATTTGAAGTGCCTTAGTGAATGTCGCAGTGGTAGTGCTGCATTTGTAGATTTCAGTATGAGAAATGGTTGGGCTCTTAACGTCTCCATTAAGATGGAATTAATATATCGCTACCACGCCACTTACCATAGCAATTTTCTTGATGTACCAAAATTTCATCGTAGATTAACCTTGGATAATGTTGCTTTCCAAAAGTTGTAATTTCCAGAGACCATTTTAGTACAAAAATGTCGCTGCCATAGCTTATTCCACACCAACAACCACTGTTTTAGCACGTTTACCACTTAACATCGCCCGACATGACGCTACGATCACAAACCAGGCTTCCCCACCTGCAGCTCTACTGCAACTGTCTTCCACCTGCCTCTTTTCGATTCTGCCCGCACACCCTGTGTGCCAAAGTCATCCACACAGCCGGGGTTGACAACCGTGTTCTCTATTTACATTGGCAAATATTTTTACATTTTAAAGTATGTCGTGAATATTACAGTCTTTACATTCATAATAAAGTCATTATTTTGCTCTTAGTTTAATAAAGAAATATTCCCTTGTGCTTCTTATAACTGTTGGGCACATGCTTTTACCATCTCGATACAATTGATACCTGACATATTGATTTTGAAAGTGTTTGCTTTAAAAAGTTTTACAAATCTTATCAAAGTTACGTTGCATCGTTACATATGCCGCAAATTTCTCTGAATTGTCGTGTAAGGATCACTTCAAGGAAATGTATCTTCATAAAATATAGCTCTCATTGAATTAATAATCTTTGTCATATCTCCCAACAAGATGATCTACTACTCACATATGTAATGAAGAAAATTGTTAACCAATAGCTTTTCCACAGTAGTGCCTCTGTTTATCATTACATAGGGTAGCATTTTGTAAAAAACATTTCGTTTACTGAGAAACGTCCATCACCAACTATCAGTTTCAGAATTCTACTAAGGTATTAGGTGTATGTTCTTTTTACCTGCATCTACACACGTCATTCACAGATAAGGAAATAAACGTTCCCAAATACAAATTTTCAGATTAAGAGAAGACAATTCACCCTAGAGTATCTCTTGCTCACACTTCACTTTTACTATATACATTTACCGTTTTAGTGAATTTAATGAATTTTTCCTCACTTTGTCTGGTGTTTCCTTTCCTCACAATTTTGTGAGTATCATCTTAACTCATTTTCCCATTTTCATCCCAAGGCTCTTTTTTTTCTTTTTCTACCCTTTTTTCTCAAAAGCACAGTATTTGAACACTTACATTGTATGAGATATTAGGTTTTTCTGAAACTTGATAAACATATGACACCTCGGTAAACATACAAATTTATTTTCATGTCACAAAATTAATAAATTTACTATTTTTGTACACAATTTAAAACAAAGCTCTTTTATCTCAGATGTTTTTTTACATCTGTAAATTATTATTTTGAACTCTTGGTTCATATTGTTTCCATCGACTATGTTCCTCAAATCTAGTCTTTTACCAGATATTGGATATTTCAAAAAATAAGCATTAGCATGAGGAATATGTAAAACGTTGTAAGGTCCATTTGTAAATGAATTTATATTTGCTAGTCTTGTGACCAGTTTCACTGTATTTCTCGTGAATTTTCATGAGCACCGTATTACCTGTATTGAACTTTGGACATTACGGATTCTCATTATGCCTATGAATCTTATCTTCACCTTGCTTTTTCTTGTTGTTTTGAAGTAGTTGCTTTTTTTCTTGTTATCGTAATTTCATTACATGGAGGGAAACCTAGTAAGTCTTCTGGCAGACTGTTTGATTTCTCTTTGCTCAACATCTCTTCTGGAGTGATACCTGTACTTTCATGGTTTAGCTTGTTCATTATTTGTTGAAACTATGTTGCATGCTTGCCCCATGATATATGGTTCTCATGACAGTAAGTCGACATAATCGCCCACATCTCGCATATAGTGTACCTTTCTTCCTGATTTCTTGACGTGTGGTAGGCAGATATGTGTATAGCCTGCACTTGGTTGTTTGCCATACCATCTCTTCGTAGCTTTGAGCAGATTTGTCCACCATATCTGATAATACACTTTTCAGTTTACCTATTCTTACAAAATAGTCTATGGGCATTTTGTTAAATTCTGCTCTAGCAGTTGCTTTTCTTAATGGATATAGCTTTATAAATTTAGAAGAAACCTCCACAGCTACCAAAGTGTACGAAACGTTATCTGATGTTTTTGGTACTGGGCCGAAAATATCCAAAGCACTGTATCCAGGTCATTATTTGGTTTAATAGTCTGCATTGGACCTTTATTGGTTGCATTCATTTCTTTAGATTTTTGTCAGATATCGCAGGAGTTAATTTCAGGGTGGCTCTGAGCACTATGGGACTTAACTGCTGTGGTCATCAGTCCCCTAGAACTTAGAACTACTTAAACCTAACTAACTTAAGGACATCACACACGTCCATGTCCGAGGGGTAGGATTCGAACCTGCGACCGTAGCGGTCACGCGGTTCCAGACTGAAGCGCCTAGACCCGCACGGCCACTCCGGCCAGCCATTTAATTTCTAACAGATTATTAAAAGTGATTAACTCTTATAACTTTTCTGCACACTTTTTGGCTCTGCAGTAGTCATATGCCAAATGAAAATAGTCTACAACTTCATTCACGAACTGTGAAGGCCAACGTACCCTTCACATTCCTGGGTAACCTGTTTTTTATAGGTACAATACTCGCTTGTATATCTTGTAAGACACTCTAGTATTTACTGCACTGGAATCGTCAAATTTGACTTTCACTTACTTTAAATCATCGTCTGGGTTCTGATGGTGTCTCATATCTTTGCAAATATCTTTTATTACATCATTGCATTCTAAGATTTTAAAGTAGCTTTCTGGAATGTACCATCATTTTCTTCCATCTTGTTTAGGATATCCACATTTTCGAGTAATCTGGATAAAGCGTCAATAACGTAGTTCTCTGTACCCGTAAGATACCTAATTTGTGTCATGTTGTTGACATCCTGACCATCTTATGAATCAGTTACGTAACAGCTGGAAATCTTTTAAAAAAGTCATTGCCTGATGATCAGTGTGTATTATGGTTTTGTTTCCCCATATGTAATTCTTAAATTTTGGAAACCACAAACAATGTCAAATGCTACCTTATCAGACACAATGTAATTTCGATCGAACTTACTGAGGATTTGATTGGCAAATGCTACAGGTTCTTGTTCTAGCTTGCCATCTATTTTCTTTTCCTGAAAAAGGGACAATTATAATCTATAATCCAATCTGTCTGTTCCTATGTGAAAAAGTTCCCTTAAATTTCGGTGTCACAATTTAAATCTCTAACCAAACTCTTTCAAAATGGTGAATGCTATTTCACACTCGTTTGTCCAAATCAATGTACAGTTCTTTTTAAGTAATTGATTCATATTTGAATCATTGAATGCTTGGTCATTTACATATTTATGGCGGAATGAACACATTCCTAGAAAAGCTTTTAATTCTATTCTTTACCTTAGTCTTGAACAATCACGGATAGCCTTCACTTTATTAGGATCCTTTCCAGTAGAGTTCACAGTGACAACGTGCCCTTGGAAATCTATTCGTTTCCTCACAAAATTACAATCCTTCAGGTTCAACATCATGCCCCGTTTTATCAAAGCTTTAAACACCTTATCTAGTAGTAGTAAGTGTCCATACTAGGTTTTAGTGGCAATCATTAGATCTTTAACATATACTGGTATTTGTGAATTTAACTCATTGCCCACTACATTATCTAGTGCACTAATAAACACTGAAACAAAATTGTTGAACACAAGGGGTACAACTTTGTGATGGCAGCAGTTGCCAACAAAAAGAAACACCGTGTACTTCCTCGTTTCTTTGTCTAAGGGTATCTGTCAATACCCAGCTGTCAAATCAAGACTGGTCATGTAACCTATATCATAAAACGTCTGTAGTAATTCTTCATGATCTTCAGGACGATCTGTCTCCCGTTATACTATTTTTTTAGTGTACTTGTGTCAATAACTGTTCTTACACTACTATCTTCTTTATTCACCGCACTATAGAGTTATTATACTAACTATTGCTGTGTTCTATTATTCCCCACTCGAGAATTCTACCTATTTCTTATTGGACTTAAGCGTCCTTTGATATTGGAATAGCGTAAGGTTGTTCGAAAAAAGGTTTGTGTTCTACTACATTCAAATCATGTTCGTAATCTACTATCCTTCTCGGTGTATTTGAAAATACCTTTCATGATTCGTTAGAAATCTGAATAATTCCTCTTTTTGTTCTGCTGGTATTCCATCAGCTGACTCTAATATCATCCTAAAATCAATTTCTTTGCAGTTATTTTCGAACACACGCCAAACATGAAAATTCTCAAAAATCTATCCGAGCCCATCAATGACACCTAAGTGATTTATTTGCACTCTAGCTAATTGACTTTCCTTCAATGTATTGGAAGCTTCAAAAGGAACTCGTAAAGATTTTCTCTCTGCCTGATAGGTAATCACTTCCTGTCCACAATCAGTTAAAATTCGCTGTTTGATTAGCCAGTCAATACCAAAAATAATTTCTGTACTCAAGTCATTTACATCTAAGAAAGTATGAGTAAAGGAATGTCTTCCTATCTTAAAATCAAATACTTTACCAGTGCCTCCTACCACTTTAAATCCTTGCACAGGCATGGATTTCATGCCTGTTTGCTTTTTGATCATTTCAGAAAGTACACTGGAAATGCCACTGACCTGTGCCCTGGTGTCTAACAACACATACAAATCTTGTCTGTAAATCTCAAGTGGTATGATTGTTTGGGTTCTTGTGTCCTATTGTCTGTTCCTTTCACTTTCCCATAACAAAACCTTTTCGATAGCCAAGTCTTGCCAAGATATCTGTCTTATGCTTATTTCTTGTTGTTTGTCTGGAGTTTTTCTCCTCCTCTTCTTTTCTATGTTTTTGGTTACTTTTTTCCCTTGATACATATCATCTTCCCCTTCTTCACTGTCTCCATGTAGTATTAATTTAGTATCACAAGGCGTTTCAGCAACTTCATTGGCGGCTTTTTTCATTAACGCTTTCTTTCTCATTTCTTGTGGAGGAAAGCTAAACTCGTCATTGCTACTACTTTCTGCTGCATCGATTTCTTGAGGAAAAACTGTGCTATCTTCCTTGGGTCGACATACTGCTAGAAATCTGCAGTTGACCAGTATATCTCTTTATTGTCTTCATTTTCTTCTAACAAGTTCACATTGGAATCATGTAAGTAATTTTCTTCTTCCTGCCACATTGACAATAAATCCTCCCCGATTTTCCACAATTTCGGTAAAAGTACTATCAGCTTCCTGTTCTTTTACTTCATCGGATATGAATCACATGATCTCCTTACCATCTTGAGAATACTTGCGTCATGATGAACATCTGCCTCTACTGAATATACATTAAAATCGAAATGAGTTCCTACTAATTTTATTCTAGGATCCCATTCATTTTCCTCTTCAAAAGTTACCTTCTTTTTGACTCTCTTCTCTAAACATTGGTCATTTTCAGAGAATGCGATTATCACACCAAAATCTATTAGCTCTTGCATATTTGTGCATGGCTTCTTTCTCTCCTTCCTCTCTAGCTTTGAGAGAAGAACCTCCTCCTATGCCCTACCTCTCATATTTTGCATGACATTCCCACTTTTCAGTCTGTTGTATATATGCCAAAGTTCCCCAAATCCAACAACGTCATCCGATATGTCTTCTGGGCTTACTGTAACCTTCCGTAAGAAAAATGCCCCTCCTTCGGTACTTCCGGAACTTCTCCATAATCCACGATCTCTATCTCTCTTCCTCTCTCTACCCCCTGTTCCGTTTGATGAGCTTCAATTCCACTTTCCTCCCTAGTGATTGCTTCTCCTTTATCATGCTTCTGTATCCAGACCTTTTCCATTTTATTGTCTCGCTTGCGAAAGGAGTTTCCAAATGGACAACGCTTTACCTCTCTGCGCCTATCTTCGTGCGTATATATTTTTGCCGTCGCCCTCTCTTGGGCCAAATACAACACTACGCACCCGGGAGACCTGAAATCTGTATGGACGTTAGTTTTCTCTTCTCAATTCCCCCTACGTTTGTTGGAGTTGCCTCTACCATGGTTTCCAAAACCGCCTCTACCACTCTTCTCATCATACTTATTTGGTACCCATTTTGGCCACCTCTTTCAGGCACATTTTGGTTCCTGAAATTTCTTTGGTTGCGTGTTTCACTACACTGATCTTCGTCTTTGACCTTCTCTAACATATCGTCGATCATCTTGTGACTGCTACCGATGTATCGTTTTGAACAATCAGACAATTTATGCATAATTACCATACTAGCTCGGACTCTGAACGCCTGTCTTTCAGATATTCCAACCTCTCATCAGAATTCACAGTAACTCTTTACTGTATCCCTGATTCTCTGACTTTTCGCGACGACGAACTCTCGTCACAACTTATCCCGGTTTTGGATAGATCAGTACTATGCTAAAAATTCCTCTTTGAACTCAGAGAACGTCATATTTGTCGTGTCTAAGTTCAACCTTCAAGTCTTAGCACTACCTGTCATATAATCAATCGCTAAATTCATCTTTTCCTGTGCTCTCATTTCCTTTGGTAGCACTTGTCTGCAATTCTTTATAAAATCCACAGCTGCCAGCTTCCTGATTTGGCTTGAGGATCGTATTTCTCCTCCTTACTCAAAAACTCCATTTTATGCACCACCAAAGGAGTACAACTCGCTTTGTTTTTCTGTTGTATGTGTAGTGATTCCACTTCACTACGCCGTTGTGTAGTGACATCTGTTACATCACCAACACTGCTTTGTACTTACAAAAAATTGCTTTGTACTTTCGTCAAATTATCTTTGAGAGCCATGACATCAGCTTTCTTTTCTCCAGGAATTTCAGTCTTTATTAATGGAAGGAGTGCCTGTAATTTATTCTCTACCATCGGTTCTAGACCCTTTTCCATTCTTTGTAATTTGGTATTAAACATTTCGTTAATACCTACTTCTTCGCTTTCTACTTCTGTTAATTCACTTTTTACTGAAAGAATGGATATACTAAATTCAGTAATCCTTTGACCCTGTAAATTCAGTATGGCCAAATTTGCATCTATCTTTCTCGTTAAGTTGGCATCTGGATCAGAGATATTCTTATCTAGATTAGAGATATATGTCTCCAGCTCTTGGGTCTGTTTTCATTTGAGTTGCCAAATTCTGGCTATCAGTTTTAATATCTGTTTGTAGCAAGCCTACGGTTCATTGTGGTCACGCCAGGTTTTTCAAGATTTCCATGATTTCGGAAGTAGAAAGTTCCCGTCCTACTTCCACAGTTCGATTTTGTTCAGCTTCTTGCTGATTGAAAGTTGTTGTCTCATTCTCGAATTTGATCACCATTGATGTGGATTCACTAGATGATCATGTAATCTCGAGCACACGGTCACTTCCTACTGGTGTAGCCAAATGTTGGCTAACATATCCACTATACTTGCTCACGCCAACGCCATCAGCAATCGCATCGTTTTCGCTAGCGCTATTCAGCCCCATCTTGATTTTTTGGGCCCTGATAATTCTTAGGACTCGCCATTCTATCAAATTGTTGTTCATGCATCAATAATACCTTTATGCTACAAAATATGAACTGTCGTATGGTCCCAAACTGCTTTTGACCCGATACATTCCAAGTTATCGTCATCTGCTATTAACAAAATTGTGGTACTTTTCACGAACATGTGACCGATTCGCATAAATTATTAAAATACGCAAATTGCGTGTGATCAAACGTCTTGAGATTTTTCGTACTAGGGGAAGTATTTCTTTTTAACTACAAAAATCGCAATTTTTGCTTGATATGAAAGCTGTGTTTACTCTTGACATGTTAAACACATGCAGAATAATGATTTAGATCACTGGAGAAAACTCGATTCACCGACTTAAAGCGTTCCGAGAATTTCTGGCGCTGGTCACATTCTACGGCGACCGAGCTGCTAGCGGCCCGACTCCCGTGTTCTCCACCACATCAGCAGAAAACGGCTCCCTTCTACCCCCTTACTCTGCACTTCAAAACTGTTAATTTTATACTGATTTAAAGGATGTTTAATTTTTTGTGACCATGCTTAACCTAACAGAATATTTTAGGGCTGCTAATTTATTATGAACCTATCTCCAAAGCGATGTGGGCTTCAGGGCACGATTAGCACTTATTTCGACACACAGTGAAGGGAAACACACTTTACAATCGCTTCACTGGCTACTTTGTAATTTTATCGGCATCTTAGCATTGGGTTGTAGAGTGGTTCTCATCTTTCCATCTTTCCTTCCGACAGTCCCCCTATAAAAAAAATATTATTTCTACAAAGATTTGATCGTGAAGCAGCAATTTAACTTTAACATTTTTGCAATTACTTTACTTCGGTACCTAATGAATTTACTTTAATAAAATTTATTTGAATTTTCTTGTTTAGAATCGAGATGAATGCAAGCTGTGAGATTATGGCGTAGCACAATGGCTACCATCTTGAAATACGAGTGTTATTAAGAAATGAGAATTTTATAACTTGAAATAAGTGAAGTTAACCTCAAAAAATGCTCAACAAAAACTTAAGTAAAGTGACCTTCGTTTTCATATTTAATACTCTTATATGTCTGAAGCTGTTTCTACTGGCTTCACTAACTTTCACTGAAGTTATGACAATCTTATATTTTAATGATTCCCAAACGTTTTCTGACGACCTTTTCATCGTCTGAATTTACACAAGATCAGTTAAAACTATTGGCAAAGAAATGAGAATATAGTTTTTTGTAAATGCCAGTGAAACAACTTGGAACAACATTTTGAATACACAGTTGCTATTCAGAAAATGAACACATGAAAAACTGACTGTAATATTCATTTACGATCCTATCCACTTAGATTTAATAAAAAGCTTAGCGAAGGTCGCAGTGGTACTGATGTAGTTGCAGATTGCAGTAGGAGCAACTACTGGGTTCTTCACGTGCCCAGTAAGATGGAATTGATCTATCGCTTCCACGCCGCTTACCACAGCCATTTTCCTGATGTACTAAAATTCCATTATAGATTAACCTTGGATAATCTTGCTTTCCAAGAATCGTAATTTCCAGAGACCACTTTAGTACAAAAATGCCGCTGCCATAGCTTATTTCACACCAACAACCACCGTTTTAGCACTTTTACCACTTAAAATCGCCCGACATGACGCTACAATCACAAACCAGGCTTCTTCACCGGAGCTCTACTGGAACTGTCTTCCATCGCCCTCTTTTCGATTCTGCCCGCGCACCCTGTGTGCCAAAGTCACGCACGCAGCTTGGGGTTGACAACAGATAGTGGATCCTCTTGCTCTCTATTTACATTGGCAAATACTTTTGCATTTTTAAATTAAGTGATGAATATCACTGTCGTTGTTTTACTCTTAGTTTAATAAGGTATTCCTTTATGCTTCTTAAAACTGTAATTTACACCTGATGTATCGATTTTCAAAGTGTTTGCTAAAAAAAATTACAAATCTTTTATCAAATTTCGTTTCTACCGTTAAAAGTTCCAGCTCAACACATAGGCCAATATTTGTTTCATCTTTATCTACATCTACAGACAAATTTCCACAAGCCACTACATGGAGTAGGGCAGAGAGTACGACGTACTAGTAGTAATCATTTCCTTTCCTATTCCACTCGCAAACTGAGTGAGAGAAAAATGACTGTCTAAAAACCTACATATGAGCCACAATTTCTTTTATCTTGTCTTCACAATGTTTACACGAAGTTTATGTTGCCAGGAGTACAACCGTTCTGCAGTCAGTAAAGATGCTTGTTCCCTAACCTTTCTCAACAGTATATGGTGAAAAGAGTGACGACTTACCTCCAGGTACCGGTATTCTCAATTGAGTTCACGAAACATCTCCATAACAAGTGTGTTGATGGAACCTGCTAGTAATGGATATACACACATCAAAAAAAGTTTTGCATTACCTCGGTTCCAAGAGTTCCGGAACCCGTACAGAAAATGGGAATAGAGATCAACATAAACATCATTTCCGCTCTTTTTATTGCTCATGAAAACCACACATTGCATGTTGTATCACCATACAACGAGACCTTCAGAGGTGGTGGTCCAGATTGCTGTACACACCGGTACCTATAATACCCAGTAGCACATCCTCTTGCATTGATGCATGCCTGTATTCGTCGTTCCATACTATCCACAAGTTCATCAAGGCACTGTTGGAGATTGTCCCACTCCGCAACGGCGATTCGACGTAGATTCCTCAGAGTGGTTTCTGGGTAACGTCGTCCATAAAAAGCCCTTTTCAATCTATCCCAGCCATATTCGATAGGGTTCATGTCTGGAGAACATGCTGGGCGCTCTAGTCGAGCGATGTCGTTATCCTAAAGAAAGTCATTCAAAGATGTGCACGACGGGGGCGCGAATTGTCGTACATGAAGACGACTGTCTCACCAATATGCTGCCGATATGGTTTCACTATCGGCCGGAGGATGGCATTCACGTACCGTACAACCGTTACGGTGCCTTCCATGACCACCAGCGGCGTACGCCTGTCCCACATTATGCCACCCCAAAACACCAGGGAACCTCCACCTTGCTGCACTCGCTGGACAGTGTGTCTAAGGCGTTCAGCCTGACCGGATTGCCTCCAAACACGTCTCAGACGATTGTCTGGTTGAAGGCATATATGACACTCGTCGTTGAAGAGAACGTGATGCCAATCCTGGGTGGTCCATACGGCATGTTGTTAGATCCATTTGTACCGTGCTGCATGGTGTCGTGGTTGCAAAGATGGGCCTCGCCATGGACGTCGGGAGTGAAGTTGCCCATCATTCAGCCTATTGGGCACAGTTTGAGTTGCAATACGACGTCCTGTGGCTGCACGAAAAGCATTATTAAACATGGTGGCTTTGCTGTCAGGGTTCCTCCGAGCCATAATCCATAGGTAACGGTTATCCACTGCAATAGTAGCCCTTGGGCGGCCTGAGCGAGGCATATCATCGACAGTTCCTCTCTCTGTATTTCCTCTATGTCCGTACAACATCACTTTGGTTCACTCCGAGACACCTGGACACTTCCCTTGTTGAGAATCCTTCCTGGCACAAAGTAACAATGCGGACGCGATCGAACCGCGGTATTGACCGTCTAGGCATGGTTGAACTACAGACATCACGAGCCGTGTACGTTCTTCCTGGTGGAATGACTGGAACTGATCGGCTGTCGGACCCCCTCCGTCTAATATGCGCTGCTTACACATGGTTGTTTACATCTTTGGGCGGGTTTAGTGACATCTCTGAACAGTCAAAGGGACTGTGTGTGTGATACGATATCCACAGCCAACGTCTATCTCAGGAGTTCAGGGACCCCACGTGATGCAAACCTTTTTTTTATGTGTGTACTATCACGCTTCTGAATTACTTCGATGTCTTCCGACCTGGCGGGTATCCAAAACACTCGAGCAGCCCTTTCACGTAACAGCGCTTTTACATAACAGGAATGAGTGACTTCTTTACCATACTAATCATATTGTCACCCAGTTTTATTAATTCATCATCGCCTGTTTTGGTTCTCTCCATTTGTAACTGAAGAGAGACTATATAATTAATGTAGCTGAGGGTCAAACACGTGAAAAGATAAGTCCTGTCGTTGGATAACAAGAGATATAGAATTTAATTGATAAAGTGAGAAATACACTGAAGCGCCAAAAAAAAAAAACTGGTATAGGGATGCGTATTCAGATTCAGAGATACGTAAACTGCCAGAGTAGGCGCTGCGGTCTGCAGCACCTATATAAGACAAGAAGTGTCTGGCGCAGTTGTTAGGTCGGTTAGTACTGCTACAATGGCAGGTTATCATGATTCAAGTGAGTTTGAACGTGGTGAAACAGTCGCCGCATGAGCGATGGGACACACCATCTCCGAGGTAGCGATGAAGTGGAGATTTTCCCGTACGAGCACTTCGCGAGTGTACCACGAATATCAGGGATACAATCAAACATCAAATCCCCGACATCGCTGCTGACGCAAAAAGATGCTGCAAGAACGGGACTAACGACGATTGCAGAGAATCGTTCAACCTGATAGAAGTGCAACCCTTCCGCAAATTGCTGCAGATTTTAATGCCGGGCCATCTGTAAGTGTCAGTGTGCGAACCATTCAACGAAATGTCATCGGTATGGGCTTTCGGAGCCGAAGGCCCACTCGTGTACCCTTGATGACTACACGCCACACAGCCTTACGCCTCGCCTTGGCCCATCAACACCGGCATTGGACTTTTGATGACAGGAAACATGTTGCCTGTTCGGATGAGTCTCGTTTCAAATTGTATCGAGCGGATGGACGTGTATCGGTATGAAGACAACTTCATGAATCCATGTACCCTGCATGTCAGCAGGGAGCTGATAAAGGTGGTGGAGGCTCTGTAATGGTGTGGGGCGTGTGCAGTTGGAGTGATATGGGACCCCTGATACGTCTAGATGCGACTCTGACTGGTGACACGTACATAAGCATCATGTCTGATCACCTGCGTCCATTCATATCCATTGTGCATTCCGACAGAGTTGGACAATTCCAACAGGAATACTCTTCTGAGTTAAAACACTTCCGATGACCACCAAACCTCCCAGACATGAACGTTATTGAGCATATCTGGGATATCTCGCAACGTGCTGTTCAGAAGAGATTTCCAGCCCCTCGTACTCTTAAGGATTTATGGACAGCCCTGCAGGATTCATTGTGTCAGATCCCTCCAGCACTACTTCAGACAATAGTTGAGTCCGTGACACGTCGTGTTGCGGCACTTCTGCGCACTATTGGGGGCCCAGCATGATATCAGGCGGGTGTACCAGTTTCTTTGTCTGTTCAGTGTATAAAAATGAAGTAAATGGAGCAGGCGAAAGGAAATACTGTCACTTAAAAACTGGATTGAGAGAAAGTGCAAAAAGGCTAAGCAGGAATGGTTAGAAGACAGAAGGAAGATTCTAGAAGTATGAATGATTGTGGGAAATTTAGAAGCAGCCTACAGTAAAATTAAAGAAATCTTTAGAGAAAAGTGCAGCAGTTGTGTGAATATCAGTTGTTCAGATGGCAAACCAGTAGTAGGTAAATTTAAGGGACATCAGAATGGTGGAAAACACACACTAGTAAATGGCTTCACTGTGTGCTTCTGTTTATACAAAACTGGATATCATAGGTACAGTTCTGGTTAAATGTTTAATTTTAATTTTACTTTATTGCATGTCAGGCAAACTGCACACTACCCATGAAATTATATGGCTGTATATGTATTACATGGGTTACATATTGTAAGTGTTCTTTTTATTCTGTTGACCGTTATCAATAGTTGCTTTGCATCTTTTATGCTAATTACGTTTTTCTGATCCGTATGCAGTTGCTTGAAAATTGCTACACAGTCTAAACGTTATAATATATGAAGGGCGTTCAGTAAGTAATACAACATAATTTTTTCTCGCCTTTTTCCGTTGAAAAATGCGGAATTTGTTGTGGGACGTAGTGTAATAGTCCCTATAGTTCATGAAGCTCTGATAGGTGCCCCGCTAGGCGCTACATCGACTTCAAAATGGCATCTGTAACACAGTGCATTCCAAGCAGGGAGCTTAAGAAAACCAGATATTCATAGACGTTTGGAGAATGTCTACGACCTGGCACAAAACAAAAGCGCGGTAGGTCTTAGGACGAGGCATCTGTCATCATCGCAGCATGTTTGCTGCAAGCTGATCTATCGCGTGACTGCTTGCCACACACAGCTGTGACTCCTGCAATGTTAGAACGGGTTGACACACTCTTTCGAGGTGATGGACGGATCACAAACAAAGACATCGCTGCTCAACTGCACGTCTCTGTTGGTAATGCTGACACACTCGTCCACCAGTTAGGGTTCCTTGCTGCCTAGGAGGAGACTATAAAGGACAACGAAGGACCATCTGTGCGGAGTTGCTTGCACGTTACAAGGCTGATCGTGACAATTTTTTGTCGAACACCATCACAGGCGATGAAACATGCGTTCATCACCTCGAACCGGACGCCAATTAATGGAGTGGTGTCGTAGCATCTCTCCCTCCAAGAAAAGGTTCAAAGCCACACCCTCAGCCAATAAAGTCATGACAACCGTCTTCTACGACCTAAAGTTATTCTGTTTTATGCCCCCCCCCCCCCCCTCATGGTGTAACGGTCAACCCCGAAGTGTACTTTGCTACCCTCAGAAAACTGAAGAAACGACTTGAGCGTGTTATTTGTCACAAGAATGTAAACGAACTTCTCCTTCTCCGTGACAACACAAGGCCTCACATATAAGTCTGCTCACCCGAAAGGAGTTCACAATACTTCAATGGACTGTTTTTCCTCGTCCACCCTACAGCCTGGATATCTCGACTTTCGACTTCCATCTGTCTGGAAGAGATACACGGATGATGGGAACGTTATTGATGCAGCAAGAAACTGACTCCGACATTGGCCGGTTCAGTGGTACCATGCTGGCATACAGGCGTTCCCATAAAGGTGTCTTGTCCGCCCCCAGTAGCTGAGTGGTCAGCGCGACAGAGTGTCAATCCTAAGGGCCCGGGTTCGATTCCGCTCAGGGACTGGGTGTTGTATTGTCCTAATCGTCATCATTTCATCCCCATCGACGCGCAAGTCGCCGAAGTGGCGTCAGATCGAAAGACTTGCACCCGGCGAACGGTCTAACCGACGGGAGGCCCTAGTCACACGACAATATAAGGTGTCTTAAGACCGCCGCATTGAGAAGAGTTTGTTTAACAATGAGGTTTTGCAGACAAAAGAGTGGGGAATAATATGCAATGTTGGAATCTTGAATAACACCAAACTGCTTTCAGAAAAAAATGTTGCATTGCTTTTTCAATGGACACTCATAAAAATAAAAATGAACACAGTAACGAAAACCAATTTCTTTCATGAATTCCAGTTACTTTTACTCCCCTCTCTTCCCTGGGATTGTTAACCTTCGACCAAACATGTGTGGGTACTTACTACTATTACATAAATGAAAGTAATGTTAATTTGTAAACAGTGCAACTAAAAACGCTACTTTATGTCTGTATGTTGCAGGTTGGCATCCATTTGCGATGGCTGTACAACGTGATGAATACAATTTAACTCTTCAGCAGACACGAGGATAGCCTTGCCATTCTTGCAGATATTGCAACTGTGGGAAAAACTTCCAGCTTGAGAAGTGTTACAAATCAAACCTAATTTATACGTGAGGCATCCAGTGTAATTTACCTAAGAATTGGTTACTGAATTTTAAGTCTGTCTATTATGTGGACAACTGTTTTTTGACAATATGCCTGAACATGTTTGAGCACCTTTGTGCCATCATCAGTAAACACTGTTAGAGCTTTCAAACCAAATAATGACTAAAATTTTGTACTTATCTGATATGTAGCACTGAGTAAAATAAACTTGTAAGTTGGAATTGTGTATCAGTTTTTGCGTCTTTAACAAAAATCCGAACATTAGAGAAAAAATATTCCTTCACCTAAGATTGCTTAAATAAACTAGTGAGTGTACATGGACATCAGTTCTCCTGTTTTCAGTCTGCCGCAAATTCTCATAGAACCCAGGTCACTCCCGCATCAGACGAACAGAGATTTGTTAAGTCCCTAGTGACTTGTTAGGGAATATTTTTTATTCTTGTCGTGAATACTTTGTAGCTATTCATCTTGCCGTTGCTGGAAGCTCCTTTTGCTGCTTTTCCACGTGTACGAATTAAATTTGCGTTTTTAAACTCCGCGTTCTGCAAAACAAAACGTTTTTCCTTTTTTGTAGTTCACCCAAACGTTTTTCGACCCCTATGTGTCATCTTCACCTTGTTTTACTTCTGTATAATATTAATAAAACTTTCAGTTACTTTTCTGTTTTAAGCCTGCAAATTATAACACATGCATTTTAATTTTTTTGTGACTGATTACCTGAAACTTTTCAACTAAAAATTTGATCGTACTGATTGGTCTACTTTTATTTGTCCTATGGCTTCATGAAGTTAGATAGCAATCCAGTGCCATGTTGTGTTAAGAAATGAAGCGGATGGGGCTCTTTGTATTATATTTAAATGAAAAATGGAGCATCAGATACAATTTTTAACAAGCAGTATTGTTATTCTTATCGAAAAAATATGTATACCAGGGAAATTGTGCAGAATCTCGTACTTAGAAGAAGCATGGACGACGGTTTCACATCAGCAACAGCTACGTTAGCGTTCAGCTTGATACGAACAGAGATTTTGAATTTACTCTGTATTTTAATGAACGTATCTTTTTTTTTTTATTTTTGGTCATCAGTCTACTGACTGGTTTGATGCGGCCCGCCACGAATTCGTTTCCTGTGCTAACCTCTTCATCTCAGAGTAGCACTTGCAACCTACGTCCTCAATTATTTGCTTGACTTATTCCAATCTCTGTCTTCCTCTACAGTTTTTGCCCTCTACAACTCCCTCTAGTACCAGGGAAGTCATTCCCTCATGTCTTAGCAGATGTCCTATCATCCTGTCCCTTCTCCTTATCAGTGTTTTCCACATATTCCTTTCCTCTCCGATTCTGCATAGAACCTCCTCATTCCTTACCTTATCAGTCCACCTAATTTTCAACATTCGTCTATAACACCACATCTCAAATGCTTCGATTCTCTTCTGTTCCGGTTTTCCCACAGTCCATGTTTCACTACCATACAATGCTATACTCCAGACGTACATCCTCAGAAATTTCTTCCTCAAATTAAGGCCGGTATTTGATATTAGTAGACTTCTCTTGGCCAGAAATGCCTTCTTTGCCATAGCGAGTCTGCTTTTGATGTCCTCCTTGCTCCGTCCGTCATTGGTTATTTTACTGCCTAGGTAGCAGAATTCCTTAACTTCATTGACTTCGTGACCATCAATCCTGATGTTAAGTTTCTCGCTGTTCTCATTTCTACTACTTCTCATTACCTTCGTCTTTCTCCGATTTACTCTCAAACCATACTGTGTACTCATTAGACTGTTCATTCCGTTCAGCAGATCATTTAATTCTTCTTCACTTTCACTCGGGATAGCAATGTCATCAGCGAATCGTATCATTGATATCCTTTCACCTTGTATTTTAATTCCACTCCTGAACCTTTCTTTTATTTCCATCACTGCTTCCTCGATGTACAGATTGAAGAGTAGGGGCGAAAGGCTACAGCCTTGTCTTACACCCTTCTTAATACGAGCACTTCGTTCTTGATCGTCCACTCTTATTATTCCCTCTTGGTTGTTGTACATATTGTATATGACCCGTCTCTCCTTATAGCTTACCCCTACTTTTTTCAGAATCTCGAACAGCTTGCACCATTTTATATTGTCGAACGCTTTTTCCAAGTCGACAAATCCTATGAAAGTGTCTTGATTTTTCTTTAGCCTTGCTTCCATTATTAGCCGTAACGTCAGAATTGCCTCTCTCGTCCCTTTACTTTTCCTAAAGCCAAACTGATCTTCACCTAGCGCATTCTCAATTTTCTTTTCCATTCTTCTGTATATTATTCTTGTAAGCAGCTTCGATGCATGAGCTGTTAAGCTGATTGTGCGATAATTCTCGCACTTGTCAGCTCTTGCCGTCTTCGGAATTGTGTGGATGATGCTTTTCCGAAAGTCAGATGGTATGTCGCCAGACTCATATATTCTACACACCAACGTGAATAGTCGTTTTGTTGCCACTTCCCCCAATGATTTTAGAAATTCTGATGGAATGTTATCTATCCCTTCTGCCTTATTTGACCGTAAGTCCTCCAAAGCTCTTTTAAATTCCGATTCTAATACGTATCTTACGTATAACAAAAGAAACAATAAAATGCTGTATTATTAATTCCTTGAATATTCACTCGTACAATTTGTTATTTTTCCTTATACATATTCGTCTTTTTAATTTTTGTCCGCAATATTCTCAATTGACTTTGCTGTTACATACTACACTCAGTGTCTTCTACAGTGAAATTTGTATATCCAGATCGTATTGTATTTCACTTACTCTTCGGTTTCCAGGTTGCCTATCCCTAAACTTTGTATCCCTTGACACACTAACTACTAAGTTCTCTTCCAATGATGGTAAGTAAATGTGATCATATGCGTCACGGTGGGGTCTTTAGCGCAGTAAAAAAGTTTGCAATAAAAACTTGTTAGAAGTAGAAAAACTTCAAAAATTACTTCCAGAATAAAAGTAAATTCACTGCCAACATAAAAAAGCGAAGCACCCAGAAGAGGAGGGGGAAATTAAATGAAAATTCACGAGTTGAGAAGGTACATGATGTTTCAGTGATTATAAAATTGAATCAAATTTGCAAACTACTTGGCAGTATGAACCCACTCATCAGTAAGACGTTGTAGAGCCTTTGGTCTGGATGCGCGCACTGCTTCAATTGGGTAGGGTGGGATAGAGACATTGGATCCTCTCCTGAGGCAACTCCTGAGCAAACTGGCTCACAACTGTTGTACCTGGTCCTTGATATCCCAGATACTGTGCACTAGGACAGAGTTGACTTCTGTCATATTTCCACATTATTCTATAGAGGTCAGATCTGCAGATCTTGTTGGTCACACGAGTATATCAGGGTCATGCAGACTGTTCATAGAGACACGTGCCATGTGTGGATAAGGATTGTCCTGTTGAAAAATGGAACTGATATTGTCGCACGACTGGCAATACATGAGGACGCGAAATGTCTGTGACATACCGTCGTGCCGTCAGAGTATCTACAGTCACTACCAACTGTCACTTGAAGTCATACCCGATGACCATCTACACCACGAAACTAGGAATAACACCGCTGTGTCTCTCCAAAACATTGGAAGAATGGGACCTCTCCCTTGGTCGCCGCCATGCTCGCCGACAATGATCATCATCCACGAAAGTGCAGAAACGAGATTCATTATTAAACATAATGCGACGCCACTCATGTTTTACGCCAGCGGCACCACTCCAAATAGGAATCCGTTCGTATTGTGGTGTTAACGGCAGCCTATCCATGGAATGGTAATAGCTAGTTCCCAGCCAATGGCGCAGGACGACACAGTAAGTTCACGACTTGTTTTCGGATGACAGACACAGATATGAAGTCCCTTATGGTGGTCAGCCGTGATCAATGATGTGCCCGTCGAAGGTGGCGCAGGAAAAACATCCAGGTGGAAAATGAATCTGAAGTTTATTGTAACACATACACAAACAGCATATTCTAATGGGAGTTAGTATAGAACACAATAATTGAAAATGGGTTACTTTTTGAATATTGAAAGAACAATAACAATCTATGAAGACTGAAGACCCGAAAATGTCATAGTAATCTGAAAGTTACAAAATCCGCTGTCCATGTACTAAGCTTGCCACAAACAGAGTCTGGAAGGGATGCTCAAAATTTAAAATCCCTAGAGTACGAGTAAAAGTTAAAGTTTCGAAGGGATGCACAAAAGTCTAAGTTCGGCGTATTGCCAGTGAAAAGCAGAGACAAATATTATAAAGTACAATTGCTGGTCATGGCATCGGATGCCTTGTCTCTTTACTGATAGGCCACGAATAGTGTAGGTACGTAGCTGGCAGCTCCTGATGGCAAAGGTCGACATGGACGATGACGTTGACGTTACAGAGGTTCCAGAGTGAGACACTGCTTTTGGGAATGCTTTCACAATCAGCGCCTGGCCCAGGAAACTCACTCGGAGCAATTTGCTGAGCGTAGACCGGGCGCCAGCCAAAATACTGCCGGGTGCCGGAATCTTGCATGTACTACTTTCGGCCTTATGGCCCGTGGCTGAGAAAAGATTCACGGGGTCAGTGACCTCTTGCGGCACTTGGGAAGTCGCCTAATGGCTGGTTGGAGTGTGGCCATCCCTTCGCTGCTGTCTGAAGAGCTGCCCATGCAAGGTTCGTGCCCGTATAACCCATCTGTGTTGTTGGTTGTGGCTGACAAGGTGTAGGGCATCTATGTTGCTGGTTGTAGCTAAGTGCTAGGCCTTGACACAGTAATCGACTAAAGCTTGATGACGAGCATGCCTACCCTCTTTTCTTATGCAGTCCAACCCTAATACCACCAATCAACATCTAATTTGTGCTATTTAAGCCATCATATAAAATATTATATTATTAAAATGGTGTGCCTCAACTACCTTCCCAGATGTGTTGATTTGAATTTGAATTAATTCTTTTGGGATAAAGGATTTTATTCAACCTGATATTGTCCGTGGAAGCCTTCATATGCATATGTTAATTTTAATTACTTTATTCGTTTCCTTGGGCAGTTTATTGTACAGTATGATTCCCTGGTTGTAAACACTGTTTTGAGTGTTTTGTTTTATTTTTATCGATAGCTCTTGTTCCTTTACCGTGTAGTAATTATTAATGTTTACCTTTATGTGCATAGCGGTTTGATGGGTGTACTCGATGATGCCGCTAAAATCCTCATCTCTTAAATTCATCTTAACAATGAACCTCATTATTGTTTTCATTTTTCTTGTCATCCTTTTCTGTAGTTTGAATGTTGTGGAATATTATGCACACTTTATACGCTTTATCCCAAAAAAACTGATACCATACCTAGGAACTGAGAGTTCGTAGGAATGATATGTAGCAACGAGAACTTACTGTTACACATTGGTTGCAGGAATCTGTAGGCATAACATACTGATTAAATTTGCTAGTATCCTTGCATTCTCATTCCCTTTCAGCTGACAATCATATATCTCTAAAAATGTTGCGTATGCTACACAGTCAATGGTATTATCGTCTACATCTAATGTTTTTCCTTTTCAAACTTAAATTCACCTGTTTTTTTGTTTATGCTCAGCGTTAATTTATTGCTTGTCGCCAATTTAAAACACCTCTGAAGACTTTACTCACATTATTCGGCGTTCTTGGATTTTTCTGCAATTAAACTGTGCCAGTCATTCGCAAAAAGTATTTTGCTTATTTATTTATCGTATCGCATACATCACTATTGTTATACACTTTATATACAATTTAACTAGTATTTATTAATTTAATTAGTATTTTTTCTTTACACAAAACGCTGCCTGGAAAGCCACTGACGTGTTTAAAGTACAGTTATATTCCTAAGATACTACTCTTCGATAACAGACGAAACACTGAATTAACTGATGTAAGGAGAAAACACAGAAATGCAGCAAATGAAGCAGGCAGAAGTCGATATTGACTTTTTCTAATTAAATTGTCAGAAAGTGCAAAATTGCAAAACAGGAATGGCTTGAGGCGAAAATACAGAGCTTTAGAAACGTGCGTGACTGTGGAGTGTTGCATACAGGAAAATGAAAGAAAAATGTGGAGAGGACAGCAGCAGTTGGGTGAATATCAAGAGCTCAGATGGGAAGCGAATACTAAGCAAAGAAGGGAAAGTGGGTAGGAATAAATAGATAGGTTTTATAAATGAAAGACATATCATACAGTATTGTGTAAATCGAAGAAGAAATAGATGAAGATGGTAAGGGGAATATGATAGTGGGAGAAGAATCTGAAAAATCATTAAAAGACCGCCTAAGTTGAAACAAGACACCTATTGTAAAATTGTAGAGGTAGACCAAGGCTTAACCCTAAGCAGGCAAGTTCAAGTAGTAGGCTGCGATAGTTATGTAGCCTTCTCAAGCGAGAGAACTGCATCAAACCATCTTTGGACGGAAGACCACGTCAAAAGCTACCTTGAGGCTCTGGTAAACATGTTACAAAAAATTTATCACTTGCGGCCTGTGCTCTCTCTATCGTCTGTACCCCAGTTCCCAAGTATGATTGGAACCATTAATTTGCTGCTCTTCTTGCCGTTAACGAATCTAGCTTCGCCACTAAAGTTTTGTGTTCAAGATCATCCACAGATCAAAAAATATTCCTGTTACACAGTTACCGCTGTCTGTCATGAAATAGTACCTTTATAAACTCAACTATGACCGATGTTGTACTTCTACTACTTCAGAATTAATTCTATAATTGTTGAGAATAATGGCGGTAGAGATATGTTCGATGTCTTCTACTCTACCTTTCTTTGGTAGAGAGGCGACTTTTGTTTTTTTTGGATTGGAAAGTTACTTGGTCTGAAGGAGTTATTCATTATGTTAGTTCAGTGAGCTTTATGTCATGTACGCAGTTTTTCAATACACGGACTGACACACTCTAGGTCTTCTGACTTTTCATTTTTTCATTATTTTATTGTTTTCTTGATTTCAAGGTTCATGGTGGGTGTCAACATAATTATACATTGTACTGGTTAAGTTTTTGCAGTTCTATGTGGAAATGATTATTCAAACTTTGATGCGTCCTAATAGCTTAGAATGAAGCCCATACAGAACACAAAGTTTTAGTAGATCAACATAGGTGCTACAATCGAATACAGGTACCCACTTAAATTTATACTAGACCTCTTAATAGAATAGAAAACGCAAACAGTCGAAATGTGGCATGAAGTTATTAGTACCTCCTAAGAACCGCGAAATGGAGGTAGAGGCCCTCCAGCTAGAGGACAAGAAATGACGTGTTAAGGAACAGCATCTCGGGCATCATTCACGGCCTCTTTGCATTGGACTGACCGGAACGTGTACATGAAGATGGGACACTTGGCTGATAGGACCACAGCTTATTGCTTCTCTCCATTAAGCACTAATTATCCCACAGCAGGATTGCTTTCTAACCCGACAGCAAAATAACAGCTTGCAGGAAAATGGCACAGTGTCTTCCCTGCCCCGTGTTTGGCCCTCGTGAGCAAGCAGACGCTAAGTTATTTGTGCAGGCAGATAGATATCCAATGTCATCAAATCGTCAGTGAGATGAACAGAAATTTGTGGTGTAATACAACACAATGATGTCGGAAAGTAATGTCAGATAATGTGTATAAAACCATTAGAGGTTTGATGAAAGGAAAACCGTAGGACAAGATGGTGTTTGACAAGAAATGTTTAAAACTTGATGTACAGTTATAAAAAAAGGCAACTGCTAAAGTGTTTACAGAATTTTCACAAAGGGAGATGGTTTCTCAGAGCTGGAGCAATGCTGCAGTTGCACTCTATGAAAAGAAAGGAGTCTAAGTACAAAAAATAAAAACTGCAGCTCAGGCTGTCTGCACCAAATAAGCACTAAAATTATCACGACCAGCTTAGAAAATAACATAGGATTGTAGTTAAGCAAATGTATATATTAGATTTAGGAATAGATGTAGCACAATGGACTACTTGCAAGCCTGAACAAAATTGCAGAGCGGCGCAGTACGTATGAATCACCACTTAGTCTTAGATTTTTAAAAGCTTTGATTCAATATCAACAAAATATTTACTATAAACCCTTCATAAACAAGGAATTTATTCAATTTAGCTCAGTATACTGAAAATATAATGGATGCTACAACTTCCATTAGAAATTATCAGGACGGTGTGGAGTTCTGATATGTAGGAGGACTCATCCAAGATGAATCCATATTACCAATATTCTCACGCGTTCGAAGGGAAGTCTTTGTGCCCTTAAAATGAAAAAAAAAAAAACTAAAAGGGATACGTATTACTGGAACATAATTGAACCGATTTAGTTTTTAGGATGATAATTGTTTCTTCTAGCGCAGGTAAACTTCAACTGATTGAAGAGAAACACATTGAAAGCAGGGCTGAAAATCACCTACACTGTGAACAGTCATGTCTATGAAAAGGAGTAATAGAATTTAAAACGAAATCGTAGAAAGAGTTTATGAGGTTACATATTTAAGAAATCTGAAGACAACACTACGAACAGGAAAATACGAGGGCTGGAACTTAAATAGTGGCAACTATTTATTCACAACCGATACAAAAGAGTTACATGTTTGCACCTGTTACTGTCCTTCAAAGTAGTCACCAACGTTGTGTAGAATCCGTCGCCAGCGATGTGGAGGGCGTAGTATACCGTTAGCAGAGCCTGTTTTGTTGATGGTGCGAATAGAGCGGTCTAAAGTTATGGTGATTCTAGTGTACGACTGTGATGGCGTTATCCTAACGCACTGCATTCCTCCATGGTAGACCGTCAATGCACAGAATTACTGTTCGTTTTTGGAGCATCACCTGCGACCAGCTTTTCGAAAGAAGCGGCGACACTTACTGCGCAACCCACCCATCATTTTGCACGACAATGCGCGAGCGCATACAGCGCAAGTTGTAGCTGCTCTGTTCGGTCGATGGGACTGGGTTTTTACTGTACGATCCACCATACTCCCCGGACTTAAGTCCTTGTGACTTTGATTTGATTCCGAAGATGAAGGAACCACTGGCATTCGCTTCAGAACTGTTCCAGAGCTTCGACAGGCAGTAGACCGCTCCGTTCGCACCACCAACAGAACAGGCTCTTCTAACGGTATACTAGGCCTCCCACATCGCCGGAAACGGGTTCTACACAACGCTGGTGACTACTTTGAAGGATAGTAGCAGGTGCACACATGTAACCCTTTCGTATCGGTTGCGAATAAATAGTTTCCACTATTTAAGTTCCAATCATCGTATATAAACAGAAAAGTAAAAACGGTATGGTGTGGTTTTGGCAAAATGAAGCTTGTGATGTGTCTCAAAAGGGAGATTTATAATCATCGTTTCTAATTTTGACTTACGGCGGTGAGATAAAAACTTTTATAATGAAAATCATAAAAATAGGGGACTCTGTGATCAATTGAGAGATGTATTTTGGGAATTATTAGAAGATACAGAACAAACTAGTGTCGAACTCTTTCACTGTACAGTGTAAAATACACTCACTTAAACACTGGCAGAACAAAAATGATAACCACAGCCAAGAGAAGTGAGATCATTCTAACCACGTCTGAAACACGTCAGGAAGGAATGCCCAAGCCTGTCTGTAATTTAAACTGAAGGATCGTGAATGAAACCCGTGCATGCACAATCAACATCGAAACAACCACAAAAAATTCCAATAACGGAAGTCAATCTGAGGTATATTATGTTCAGAGGTGATTCTGTTGCGAACGCAGAGGATAAATAGTGAAGACTCATACTGCATTGGTGACAGCCCCCACGTGTTAGTCGCGATCTTCATTTTTTTCGCCGAGCATTCGAGCAATAGTTCTGGCCCAGATGTAAGATATCCATCTCCCCCCCCCCCCCCAAACACACACACATTGCGAATTTACTGTATAGGGCCGACTTTGTACCACAGTGTGGGCTACGGGGGGAGGGGGTGGGGGGTGGTAGAGGGCGAATTGACTCGATGGTATTTCAACGTTGCTCTCCAACTGCGCGTTGGATCTGTGGTAACGACGTCGTCAGCGGGGAACATGTAGGACTGGAAAAATTATACGTTTAAAGCCGGCGGCAGGCATAAAACGTCATCCGAAATTGTACTGAATGCTTTCTCAGAAAATTATTTTGAGCAATTAGTTCATGAGCCTACTCGAAGCGTAAATGGTTGCGAAAGCATACTTGACCTCTTAGCAACAAGTAATCATGGACAAATATGGAGTATCACGACGAATACAGGGATTAGCGACCACAAGGCAGTTGCTGCTAGGCTGAATACCGTAATACCAAGAACCAACAAAAATAAACGCACAGTACATCTATTTAAAAAAGCTGATAAAAATGCTCTTAACGCCTTTTTAAGAGACAGTCTCCACTCCTTCCGATCTGATCACGTAAGCGTAGAAAAGATGTGGAATGATTTAAAATAGATAGTATCGACGGCAATTGAGAGATATATACCACATAAATTAATAAGTGATGGTACTGATCCCCCATGATACACAAAACGGGTGAGATCGCTGTTGCAGAAGCAACGAAAAGAAGCATGCCAAATTTAAAAGAGCGCAAAATCCCGAATAATGGCAAAGTTTTGCAGAAGTTCGAAATATAACACGTGCTTCAATGCTAGATGCTTTTAATAATTCTCACAACGAAACTCTGTCACGGAATCTGACAGAAAACCCAAAGAGATTCTGGTCATATATAAAGCACACCACTGGCAAGAGGCAATCAATACCTTCACTGCGCGATAACAACGGTGAAGTCACTGATGACAGTGCCACAAAAGGTGAGTTAATAAACACACTTTTCCGAAACTCATTCACCAAAGAAGACGAAGTAAATATTCCTGAATTCAAATCAAGAGCAACTGCGAAGATGAGAAACATAGAAGTAGATATCGTCGGTGTAGCAAAGGAGCTTGAATCACTTAATAAAGGCAAAACTTCCGGTCCACATGATATACCAGCCAGGTTCCTTACAGAGTATGCAGATGCAGATCCATATTTAGCAGTTATATACAACCGTTCGCTCACAGAAAGTTCCGTACCCAAAGACTGGAAAGTTGCTCAAATCACACCAATAACCAAAAAGGGAAATAGGAATAATCCACTGAATTACAGGCCCGTGTCACTAACGTCGGTTTGCAGCAGGATTTTGGAACATATACTGTATTCGAACATTATGAAGTACCTCGAAGAAAACGATTTACTGACACAGTCAGCACGGATTGAGAAAATATCGTTCTTGCCGAACACAGCTAGCTCTTTATACTCATGAAGTAATGAGTGCAATCGACAGGGGATTTCAAACTGATTTCATATTTTTAGATTTTCAGAAGACTTTCGACACCGTTCCTCACAAGCGTCTTTTAACCAGACTGTGTGCCTATGGAATATCGCCTCAGTTGTGCGACTAGATTCGTTATTTCCTGTCAGAAAGGTCACAGTTCGTAGTAATAGACGGAAAGCTATCGAGTAAAACAGAAGTAATATCCGGCGTTCCCCAAGGAAGTGTTACAGGCCCTCTATTGTTCTGGATCCATATTAAGGACACAGGAAACAATCTGAGTAGCTCTCTTAGATTATTTGCAGATGATGCTGTCATTTACCGTCTTGTAAAGTCATCAGATGACCAAAACGAATTGCAAAATGATTTAGATAAGACATCTGTGTGGTGCGAAAAGTGGCAATTGACCCTGAATAAAGAAAAGTGTAAAGTTATTCACATGAGTACTAAAAGAAATCCGCTGTATTTCGATTACTCGATAAGTCACACAAATCTGAAGGCTGGAAGTTCAACTAAATACTTAGGGATTATAGTTACAAATAACCTAAATTGGAATGATCACATTGGTAATGTTGTGCGTAGAGCCAACCAAAGACTGCGATTCATTGGCAGAACACTTAGAAGGTGCAACAGATCTACTAAATAGACTGCTTACACCACATTTGTCCGCCCTATTCTGGAGTATTGCTGTGCAATGTCTGATCCGTATCAGGTGGGACTGACGGATGATATTGAAAAAGTTCAAAGAAGTGCGGCTCGTTTTGTACTATCGCTAAGTATGGGAGATAGTGCCACAGACATGATACGTGAATTGTAGTGGCAATCATTAAAACAAAGGCGTTTTTCGTTGCGACGGGATCTTCTCATGAAATTTCAATAGCCAGTTTTCTCCACCGATTGCGAAAAAAATCTGTTGGCAGCCACCTACTGTGGTGTCACCACCAGACACCACACTTGCTAGGTGGTAGCCTTTAAATCGGCCGCGGTCCGCTAGTATACGTCGGACTCGCGTGTCGCCACTATCAGTGATTGCAGACCGAGCGCCGCCACACGGCAGATCTAGAGAGACGTCCTAGCACTCGCCCCAGTTGTACAGCCGACTTTGCTAGCGATGGTTAGCATAGCCTTCAGCTACGTCATTTTCTACGACCTAGCAAGGCGCCATTATCATTTGTAATTTATCTTGGGATGCATGTACAGTCAGACCAATGTTCACCAATTATGGATTGAAGTTACGTATTCCAGCATCTACGTACTTTTCATGATAGTATAATTACTTTACCTGTTCCAGACCTCACGCCAGCCTGCGTGAGCTTAAACGCGTGCCTTTCGGCTTCCTCCAAACCCCGTGAATTGGCTCCTGCCAATTCACAACATATGACGACGAGGTTTTTGCGTTCGTATTTGCCATGATTTACTTGTGCCATGGCTTCGCCACAATCTCCAGATGTACTGTCCGAATTTTATCGCTTACAGAATCAACAGACGCAGGCCCTACTGGATGCCCTTGGACAGCTCGTCCAGGGTCAACGTGCACTGCAAACCGATGCGGCCGCCACCGCTCCACCGCTCCCGCAGCCACAACACGCAGTTGCACCACCTTTTCGTCCTTTTGATGCGGCACTGGAAAGCTGGACGGAGTGGTCACGCCAATTTGGATTCCTTCTCGCCGCCTACAGAATTCACGGTAATGAGCGGCAGCCTTTTCTCCTTTCCGCCATAGGCGTCCAAACGTACCGTGTGATAGTGAAATTATTTCCCCGATGCGACGTAGCAACTCTGTCCTACGACGAAATTTTGTCTGCATTAGATGCATATTTCAAAGAATCAGTCAATGTAGTTGCAAAACGGTATACGTTCTTTCGTACAAAATGTACGGCCGGTCAAACTAATCGGGAGTGGGTTGCAACTTTGCAAGGCCTTACTAGGGATTGTGCTTTTGAGTGTCAATGTGGCCTCCCTTATTCAGATACTATGGTACGTGATGCAATTGCACAGAACGTTTCTGATGTTCGTATAAGGGAACAGATTTTGAAACTAGTCAATCCCTCCCTTCAACAAGTGATAGACATATTGGATCGGCAAGACACACTTGACTTTACTCAGGAATCATTTGAAACTTCACCAGCCGTGTGTCACATTAACCGGCACGCCGGGCGAGCTGCACGAAGGAACAGTAAACAGCCCTCGCGCCCGTCCGCGCAGCTGCCGCCAAGCTCTCCGCCACGTGTGCCGCGCCAACAAGCAAATGCAGTGCTAAAATCATGCCCGCGGTGTGCTACTAGACATTCGCGTGAGAATTGCCCGTCACGCCAAGCTATTTGCATTTTCTGTAATAAAAAAGGACATGTTCAGAGTGTTTGCCAGAAAAAGCTCAGATCGGACACTCACAATCATTCCAGGCCCTTTGCTTCGCGCCGGAATCGGAATCGAACCAAGAATACTCAGGCTCGTGAACCTTCGCCCATGGAAATTCATGTAGTTCATTCCACTCCGCCCAGTGCCACTCTCTCTAACAGTGACTGTGTTCGTCCCACAAATAGTGTGCGTCGACATCGCCGGAAATCCCGTCAAGTCGCAAGTGATTCTGTACCAGTGTCAGTTCACGCTGCACGAGACAGTCGCTCTTGTCGTCAGCAGGACAATAAACTTTTTGTAGACTTGGCCATTAATGGCAACGTGATACCATTCCAGCTCGATACCGGAGCTGCAGTTTCCTTGATCAATCAAGACACGTACAAACAGCTGGGCACACCTCCGTTGCGTGCCGCAAATGTTAAGCTAACTACATATTCAGGTCAGCATATCCCTGTGTTAGGACAGTGCAGCCTTCTTGCAACATGCAAGGGACAAACAAAACTTGTGTCATTTTACGTTCTTCGTTCTTCTTCTGCAGTGAACTTGTTTGGTTTAGATTTATTTCAGTTGTTTAACTTGTCTATAGTCAATCAGGTCCTATCAGTGAACCAGACTGTGCCTTCAGACAGTGTTTCTCGTCTATGTGAAGAATTTGCAGACTTTTTGCACCAGGCCTTGGTTGCGCTAAGAACTATGAAGCGCATTTGGAACTGAAAGTAAACGCGCAACCGAAATTTTTCCGAGCGCGCAATGTTCCCCACGCATTGCGTAATGAGGTCGCAAAAACATTACACGATTTGGAATCACAAGGTGTGATTGACCGTGTGCAGGCTTCTCTCTGGGCATCACCCTTAGTAATTTTGGCAAAACCTTCCGGAAACTTGAGACTTTGTGTGGACTTCAAGGCAACAGTGAATCCCCAACTAGTGATTGCAACTTTTCCTTTGCCCCGCCCGGACGATCTTTTTGACAAACTGTGCCCGGGTAAATATTTTTCGAAGTTGGACCTAGCAGATGCGTACTTGCAAATACCGGTGGACGAAGAATCCCAGCGCGTCTTGGTGGTTAACACGCATCTTGGTTTGTACCGATTCAAACGACTGCCATTCGGGTGTGCATCCACCCCTGCATTGTTTCAGCAATATCTACAAACTGTTTGTGCGTCGGTCCCTACTGCAGCAAACTATCTGGAAGATATTGTGATCTCCGTAAAGACGGAAGAAGAACATTTCGCCAATCTCAGAACATTATTTCAGGTCTTGCGACAAAATGGTCTTCGCTTGCGGAAGGACAAATGTGTGTTTTTTGCTCGGGACTTACCCTACCTGGGACATGTAATCAATGCCCAAGGCTTACATCCCAGTCCAGAGCACCTCGGTGCCATAGGAGACTTGCCTTCGCCACAGAATTTGAAGCAGCTACAGATTGTGCTGGGAAAAATCAATTATTATCAACGCTATGTGCGCCACGCCTCTTCCATTTCAGCTCCGCTTCATCGCTTACGCCGTAAAGGTGTTCCGTTCGTCTGGACGACGAAATGCGAACGTGCCTTTCGCCAGTTGAAATCGGCGTTGCTTTCCAATACTTGCCTTACGCCATTCGATCCCCAGAAACCCCTTTTGTTGATGGTGGATGCATCGGATTTCGGGATCGGTGCTGTGCTTGCGCACAAAGATGGATCGCACGATCGCCCTATTGCCTTTGCGTCCAAATTGCTCTCGTCTGCGCAAAGAAATTATTTACAGATCGAGAAAGAAGCTTTGGCTCTCGTATTTGGTGTTACAAAGTTTCATGATTTCTTGTATGGTCGTCACTTTACAATCATCACAGACCACAAACCTTTGACATCGCTTTTGCATCCAAACAAGCCTGTACCTCCACGTACAGCGCAGAAATTCATTCGCTGGTCTATTTTCCTCTCGCAGCACCGCTACGATATCTTGTATCGGTCCACTGCTAAGCACGGAAACGCCGATGCGTTGTCCCGTTTGCCTGTTGCTGAGGATAGAGCATTCGATTCTTCCGAACTTGCTTGCATGTTCATTGATTCGGAAACCGATGACGTGGTCGAATCGTTTCCGATTGATTTTCGTCGTTTAGCTACATGGCCAAACGCCACTTCCCCTTGGCAACGCTTACGCATAGATTTTGCTGGTCCATTCTGGAATGCTCGATGGTTGGTTGTGGTAGATTCATTCAGTAATTTCCCTTCTGTTGTCCGGATGTCTTCCACGACGTCTTCTGCCACCATCCAAGCGTTATCGGCTATCTTTTGCATTGAAGGTCTTCCACAGACTATTGTTTCCGCCAATGGCCCACAATTCATGTCTGCAGAATTTCAGTCATTCTGCAAGGCCAATGGTATTCAACATCTGACGTCCGCGCCGTTTTCGCCACAGTCAAACGGTGCCGCTGAACGTTTGGTCAGGACTTTCAAGTCACAGATGTTGAAGTTGAGAGTCGCATTCTCGGGAGGACGCGTTATTGCTCTTTTTGTCCTCGTATCGCTCTCAGCCTCGAGATGGTCGCTCGCCGGCTGAGTTGCTTCACGGTCGCCCTCATCGCACCTTGATGTCTTTGCTTCATCCGCCGCATCAGGTTCCTGTGCAGCGGCAGACACCTGCTTTTGCCCCAGGCGACGTTGTGTACTATCGTAACTATCGCGGTTCACGGCGTTGGCTCGCAGGGCGCATTCTTCGCTGCCTCGGCCGCGCTATGTATCTGGTTTTGGGGGCCTCTGGTGAGGTGCGTCGGCATCTCAATCAGCTGCGCCTCTGTCGTCGCACGGGATCTGCCGCTCCCCGTCTGCTTTTAGCGACGGTGCCGTCCGGTCAGCGCCCTCGGGACCCATCTACTGGCTCGCCTCAGCCCCAGGTGTTACCGACGCTGCGTTCCATTTTGCCCCATGGCCACGCGCCGCCGCCGCCGTCTGTTCTCCCGCCGGCGACGCCCGAAGTGGACGCGTCGCTGCAATCGCCGGGTGCCTCCCTGGGTCACGCGCCGCCGATCGCTTCCCGTAACCAGCTGTCCTCCGACAAGGAACTCTTGCCCGCTCCGGACCAGATGTCGTCTTCGCCCGTCAGGTGCCCCGTTCTGATGGAGGTCGACCGTTCGGCCCCTCCTGTCTCTCTGCGGGCGCATACACCGCATGTTGGCATGCACCCTGGACTAAGTTTTCAGCCGTTTCCTAGCTCCCCTCGGACCGAATGGCAGGGTGCGGGTGGCACAGCCTCGCCTGTTGTTAGGCTCCCCACCTCGTCGCATACGTCAACATGGGGTCCTCCCCACGGCGGGCGGAAGCCTTATAACACAACCGTACGCCTATTTGCGGGGGAGGAATGTGGTGTCACCGCCAGGCACCACACTTGCTAGGTGGTAGCCTTTAAATCGGCCACGGTCCGCTAGTATACGTCGGACCCGCGTGTCGCCACTATCAGTGATTGCAGACCGAGCGCCGCCACACGGCAGGTCTAGATAGACGTCCTAGCACTCGCCCCAGTTGTACAGCCGACTTTGCTAGCGATGGTTCACTGACAAATTACGCTCTCATTTGCCGAGACGATAGTTAGCATAGCCTTCAGCTACGTCATTTGCTACGACGTAGCAAGGCGCCATTATCATTTGTTATTTATCTTGGGATGCATGTACAGTCAGACCGATGTTCACCAATTATGGATTAAAGTTAAGTATTCCAGCAGCTACGTACTTTTCTTGATAATATAATTACTTTACCTGTTCCAGACCCCACGCCAGCCTGCGTGAGCTTAAACGCGTGCCTTTCGGCTTCCTCCAAACCCCGTGAATTGGCTCCTGCCAATTCACAACACCTACATAGGGAGAAATGCTCAAGACGATAAAATAAGAGAAATCATGGCTCGCACAGAAAAATTTAAGTGCTCGTTTTTCCCTCGCGCTTTTCGAGAGTGCAACGGTAGAGAGACAGCTTGAAGGTGGTTCATTGAACCCTCTGCCAGGCACTTTATTGTGAATAGGAGAGTAATCGCGCCGATGTAGATGTAGGTGATGATGGCTCCAGGTTCACTGTGCATTTGATCGTCTGTCGTCTGCTACTCCAGAGGCCAATGTGGATTTCTCTGTGGACAGAAGAACTAGAGTCAGCTTAATGATCCCTTCCTAGGAGTGGAAATTTTGGGAATTTGTGTAGATTCCTATGGGACCAAACTGCTGAGATCATCGGTCCCTAGGCTTACACACTACTTGATCTAACTTCAACTAACTTACGCTAAGGACAACACAAACATCCATGCCCGAGGCAGGACTCCAACCTCCGACGTGGGGAGCCGCACGGACCGTCGCAAGGCGCTTCAGACCACAAGGCTACCCCGCGCTGCTTCGTTGTTTCTATGTGACGCCCGTTGCGTCACTTTGTGTTGGTGGCAGGACAAGTCCGCAGGCTGTAGATGGGTTTGATTCAAGCGGCTTTAGTTTGGCCTGCGGGGATGTCTATCTGCATCACAGGTGTGCCTCCGGAGACCACCGCAGAGAGTGGCGCCCAATTCGACTGGCATCTGTTCATCCGTGAGCAAGCGGTCATACGGCTGCGGCGCTGGTGCTTCCACCGGTGGCTGGAGAAGCGTCGGTAGATCTCGACCGTGCAGGATCTCGGTCACACCAGGGACATTTAGTGCGTTCGTCCAACAAATATTTAGGAAGGGTGGCATCGTATCTTTCGATGATGCTTCGCCCAGAACCTTCTTCATCGCTTTAGAATCTCCGTATCACCCACTAATCTTCTCCTTTATATTACAGATGGAACGACAAAATGAAATGCTTAATGCTACTCAAGTTGCAACATTTGAGAATTGGTCTAACGCGAAAGAGGGACATTTTACTGAACAATAATTTCAGGAAGCCCTTCTATCACTTTTACTGTTATAGTTAGCGTTTTCGTCATGATTTCGATTACGTACAGGTAACCAGAAAAGGCATTATGATGATTAGCTGCATCAGTCCGTGGAGGGTTCCTGCATAATCTGCAGGACTCGCTGAACTCGTATGGGTATTCGGCAGTGGAAGCCACCGAGCTCATAGAAGCAAATACAACAACAAATTTTGTTTCTCATAACAATTACTGCGTACATGCAAGTAATATGTATTCTTGATCATGTAAAGATGAAGTAGCAATAAATCTGAGAGAAAACAAAAGGGCTCAATCAGCTTTAAAACTTTGCAGACTGTGTTAACACATGTATATTAACTAACTAATCCTATCTGATAAAGCAACTATATAATCATCAGTTACTTAATTCTGTAAATACCAAAATTGTTTAGTTATATTTTTACACAACAGCAGTATGTTCAACGACGAAATCTTAATCTTTACGTTTGAAATCCAAAAATCGCAAGCATAATTAAAAACTTACCCATCAAAAAAGCACCGTGGGCAGACCAATTAATATATCATGAAGAATGAGGGTGATTCATTAAACAATTTAAAAAACGTACAATAACATCCAATACACGCCGAGCCAGCAACAGGCCCACACTACTGAGTCTCTGGTGGTTCCGCTTACGCCTCCACTAGGGTCCACTGCACAAACAGGCCGATGCCCCACAAAACGGGCACGTAACAAGAAGAAGATACACTTTCTAAAGCAGAGAAACACCAGTCAGTTTCAAGGCTGATGACACTCGTAAAAGGCATGCGGCTAAAACACATACATAGTGCCCCCACAACATTGCGTTTTAGCCAACAGCTATAGTTAACGTTGTCCTTTAGTGCACGGTGAAAATTACTGCGCAGTTACGTTTACAAATGGCCGACACTTTTCCTTTCCATTGCATGAGAACGTTAATTACAAGAGTACAAGTGCACAAAAAAAAATGCTGTGAAGTTCATTTTGATAGCGGCGAGCCTCATTTCTTTAGAAAACATGAGCACTGTTTACCTCAAAAATGTACCATCTAATAAAACTGATTACCGCAAAAAGACTTGCCTTACAATTAACACTGACCTTCTTTGAGAAAATCAACGCAGCATTCAACGACCAGGTGAGAAGTGCTGCGTGTTAACAACTTCAGGGACACCGCTAGTGAATGGACGTCGTGAAAAAACCGCCTTTAGAAGTGTGAACCATAAACAAGCCGCAATATTTCGTATCTTCCACTTAGCATACTTCAGCTACCGGCAAGGACGGAATAATGCAACATCATTATCATAACGTCTCACAACCATACATCAATGGTGACCAGTTAACACACTGTAAAGAAAATCGGAGCACAGTTTGACAAGGACACTCACCATTCCTAAAACTGAAGTTCCTATGTGCTGTTTCTCTAGTATATGAGCAAGAGGAAACAGACAGGCGCACTTACACGCTTGCTCGATCGCGCTCAGACGCACCACTGTCGGCTCCAATCCTCGTGTGTTCTACTAGCACAGCCGGCCGGAGTGGCCTTGCGGTTCTAGGCACTACAGTCAGGAACCGTGCGACCGCTACGGTCGCAGGTTCGAATCCTGCCTCGGGCATGGATGTGTGTGATGTCCTTAGGTTAGTTAGGTTTAATTAGTTCTAAGTTCTAGGCGACTGATGACCTCAGATGTTAAGTCCCATAGTGCTCAGAGCCATTTGAACCACTAGCACGCCTCCCCCATACACCGAACAGCAAGCCGCTCCTCACACATTGTCCTTTGCTGCCAGCTGACTTCACTGGAGCCCCTCCACTGGCGTCCTGATCCTGATCCGTCCAGCGCATGCGCTGGCCCTTTAAATTTCCTCAATCGTGCGCAAGACGCCTTCCCGTCACGGAACACGGAACTCAGTGCTGTTGAAAGAGGCGCTCTGAGCCCGAATATCGATTCAGCGGTGTGGCGTCTATTATGTACGAGCCTTTTTCTAACATGAGTCATGGAGAAAATGACAGCCCTTGTATTTACTAATTCGTAATGCGAATGTGGCAGTTATGTTCACTGAAGAGCCAAAGAACTGGTACACCTGCCCAATATCGTGTAGGGCCCCCGCGAGCATGCAGAAGTTCCGCAACAAGAGTCATGGATTCGACTAATGTCTGAAGTAGTGCTGGACGGCATTGACACCACGAAGCCTGCAGGACTGTCCATTAATCCGTAAGAGTACGACGGGGTGAAGATCTCTTCTGAACAGCACGTTGCAAGGCATCCCAGATACGGTCAAAAATGTTCATGTCAGGCGAGTTTGGTGGCCAACGGAAGGGTTTAAACTCAGAAGAGTGTTCCTGGAGCCACTCTGTAGAAATTCTGGACGTGTGGGCTGTCGCATTGTCCTTCTGAAATTGCCCAAGTCAGTCGGAACGGTTAATGGACTTGAATGGATGCAGGTGATTAGACAGGACGCTTACGTACGTGTCACCTGTCAGAGTCGTATCTAGAAGTATCAGGGGTCCCATACCATTCCAAGTGCACACGCCCCACACCATTACAGAGTCTTCACCAGCTTGAACAACCCCCTGTTGACACGCAGGGTCCATGGATTCATGAGGCTATCGTCCATCCCCTCGATGCAATTTGTAACGTGTCTGACCAGGAAACGTGTTTCAAATAATCAACAGTCCAATGTCGGTGTTGACGGGTCCAAGCGAGGCGAAAAGCTTTGTGTCGTGCAGTCATCAAGGGTACATGAGTGTGCCTTCAGCTCCGAAAGCCTATATCGATGATGTTTCGTTGAACGGTTCGCACGCTGGTACTTGTAGATGGCCCAGCATAGAAATCTGTTGCAATTTCTGAAAGGGTTGCACTTCTGTCAGGTTGAACGATTCTCTTCAGTCGTTGTTGGTCCCGTTTTTGCAGGATCTTTTTCCAGCCACAGCAATCTCGGAGATTTGATGTTTTACCGGATTCCTGATATTCACGGTACACACGTGAAATGGTCGTACGACAAAATCCCCAATTCAGCTCTGTCTCGGAGATGCTGTGTCCCATCACTCGTGCGTCGACTATAATACCACGTTCAAACACACTCAGATCTTCATAACCTGCCATTGTAGCAGCAATAATCGACCTAACAAGTGCGCCAGACACTTGTTCTCTTATGCAGGCTTTGCCGACCGCAGCGCCGTATTCTGCCTGTTTACATATCTCTGTGTTCGAATACGCATACCTATACCAGGTTAAGTGTATTAATTTGAAGATATTTATACTGGTGACTGAGGACGGTATTTTGAACAACATTACATCAGTGTTTACGTCATCTGCACACTAATAATTATAGCTGTAACAAGTTGCCTGTTTTTATGTTGGGTAATACAAGTGGCAACAGCAAGCCATTAAAGCTTGTTTTCCCGTGGCAGTAGGTCAGGTGTTGAAGTGTCGACGTGTGGACGCAAAACTTTTAGTTTGTACTGACAGTAGGAGTCCACTTAGTGGTGCAGTTATGACCATGCAGAAAACGTCAGGTCGTAAAGTTTGTGACGCGTTTGTGGGAAGACTGTTCGACGCAGAGGAAAAACAACCAACATACTGAGGTGTGCATACTGAGGTGTGCATGTAAAAATATCTACACTTACAACCGTTACACGCTGTACATAAAGATTACTCAACACAACTTAGTTCTGAAGAAAAACACACGGCTTTATGTATAATAAAAGCTTTTCACGATTTGGAAAAAAAAATTATTTTGGGCACACAATAGAGGTTTGAACGCTTACACTACTGATTATTCCATGTTGTCTTGTGTGCTCGCATTTTGTGATGCAGCTATTGTAATACTATAGACTGTTCCGGTGAAAATGTCGCTAGACAAGATGTTGACCTTAATACAGTTTTAAAGTATTAAAAAGCTTTCCTCGTCTTGTGACCAATTGAAAAACACTCTTGTATGTGGCAAATGATTCACTGGGTGCGTTAAACGGGTTGCTTTAGAAATTAACTTCACCCAGTATTTCCCCTTACAGAGGAATGCCAACAGTTGCTTTAAATTTGAATGACAGTTTCTCACTCGCTTCGAAGGAAGGAACTATAATTAGGGTTTTAAGTCCCGTCGACGAGGAAGACGAGTACAGACATTGATTTAGGAAATACGGAGAAGAATGTAGACCGTGCCCCGGGATTCCCCTGAAGCAGTTCAGAGAACTCATGGAAAGCTAAATCTTAATGGCTGGAGTGGAATTTGAACCACCGCATCGCAATCCCGAATACGACTGCAGTTACTGCACTACCTCGCTCGGCAATTGTCTGACATATTATTGGGTAAGAACTGTGCCGTCTGATTCTAGAACTGTCTTACGTACTCGATGTATACTGGGAAGAACTGTCTCTCATGTATCTAATCTAATCTAATCTAATCGACGTCGCCACCTAACTCTTTATCTATTGAATCAAATTTAAAAGATTCCGTAAACGCTCGTCGTATTGTGCACTTATAACGATGACATCATAAAGGTAGTTATCACAAGTCGGTCTCTGTTGAATGAGTTGTTCGCGATAGAGTTCAAACATGGCGGCAGCACTTGTGATACCGAATGATAGGCGTTTAACATAGTATAATCCGAAATGACGACCTTGAAGTGCTGTGACGCCACGTCAATAGGCAATTACAGAAATGACTACGTTTTGTCTACCTTTGAGAAAAACTTCCCCCTTGTAATTTCATTAAAAGTTCTGATGGCGTCTGTCGTGTAGGTATCGATTTGACCGTTGCGCGTTTCTGGTGGATTTTAGGTAGCCACACAACAATCATAAGGAAACGTTTGGCTTATTGATGATTACTAACGGCGTAGCACATGCACTTGACTCGATTGGATCGAAGACACTTTCCTTAGGTAACCTGTCCAGTTCCATTTTTACCGCTTCCCACAAGGGAAATAGAATGGTTCATGCCTTGCAGAATATGTCGGTGGCGTTTTGTGAACACGTTAGGACAACCTGATGTTGGCGCTTGTGTAAATACAAACTTTGTGCACAGTTCATATATTTGCTTGAACAATTGCTTTGACATAATAGTCCCTTGGTACCGCTGACCTTCTCAATGTTTTTACTAGTGTAGCAACAACGGATATTTCATGGATGCCAGGTGAGAGCTATAGGGAGGTTGATATAGTTGCTCGCAGTCGTATGAGGCTATGATGAGATTTTATGCTCGTTGGCCCGTATGTCGATGTGTTCCAACAGCTTAGTTTCATTCCCGCACCTATGTAAGAGAATAATAAAGAAACGGGGTTAGTCCCCCATTCGGATTTCTAGCATGGGACTGCCAAGGTAAAGATAAACATGAAAAAAAAGATTTAATAATCAACAAAAGGGTCACGTTCTACGAGCGGAATGTCGAAAGTCTGAAAGTGTAGAGGCTCAGTCTAGATATAGTGGGGTCAGCGTAATAGAAATAAAGATTTCTGATCAGATTAATATAGAGGTACATCAGCAGCAGCAGAAAATGGTATAAAGGGAGTAGGAATCGTCATAAATAGGAAGGTAGGTGAGGAGTGACTTACTCTGAACTAATAATTATCAAAGTAGACAGAAAACCAACGCCAACAACAGTAATTCAGGCGTAAATGCCGACGCCACAACCAGAAGATGAAGTAATAGGGGTAGTATATGAAGTCACTGAACAGGTAGCTCAGTATGTAAAGGGAGATGTTAATCTAATGATCATGGTAGATAGAAATAATGTGGCAGAGGAAGGAGATGAAGACAGTGTTACGGGAGAAACGGTTCGGAATTAGTAACGAGAAAGGAGAAAGATTAATGGGACACTGCAGGAAACTTCAACTGTAAATAGAGAATGCACTGTTCAAAAATCACAAGAGGAGGAGAAAAAGACCTGGAGTTACAGTAAGATACCAGCTGAATTACATCATTGTGAGACATAGATTCCGACATCAGACATTGGACTTTAAGGCGTACCAAGGGGCAGAGATGGACTCAAACCACAATTTAGAAATCATGACTTGGCTCAAGTTTGAGAGAATCATCAAGAACAATCCACATGGAAAGAAGTGGGGTACTGAAGTGCTGAGGAACGACGATATATATTTCAAGATCTCTCAAGCTGTAGGCACTGCGATACTGAATATCACGGTAGGCAGTTTAGTTGAAAAGGAATGGACATCTTTGAAAAGGGCAGTCAAAGGTTTGGACAGACAAGTGCGGTTCAAAATGGTTCAAATGGCTCTGAGCACTATGGGACTTAGAACTACTTAAACCTAACTAACCTAAGGACAGCACACACATCCATGCCCGAGGCAGGATTCGAACCTGCGACCGTAGTGGTCGCGCGGTTCCAGACTGTAGCGCCTAGAACCGCTCGGTCACTCCGGCCGGCGGACCTTGGGTAACAGAAGAAATACTCCAACTGATCGTTGGGAAAGGAAGTACAAAAATACCTTGGAACTAAAAACGAATACAGCAATATAAACCTTTAGGAATGAAATAAATAGGAAGTACTCGACAGCCAAGGCGAAATGGCTGCAGAAAAATCTGAAAACTGGCAAAAGAAACGATAGTCGAAAGGACAGAAATTAAAAGCAAGCCTTAAGAGTGAAGGAAAAATTTCGCTTGTGACTGTAGAGGAAGAGTGGATAGATGAAAAGAGTACATTGAGGGACTCGACGAGGCGTGCAATGAGGTGGTAGAAGAAGAAATGGAAATTGTCATGGAACACATAGGGTATTCAGTATTAGATTAGGAGTTTAACAGAGCTTCGGAAGAATTGCTAATAAATAAAGCAGAGGGCGTAGCGAACGTTCCTGAGGTATTTCTAAAATCATTGGAGAAAGTGGCATGGGAATGACTATTCAGGTTGGTGTAGCATCTGTGAGACTGGGGACATACCATTAGACTTTCGGAAAATAGTATTCACAAAATTCCATAGGTAGAGAAGCCAGATAAGTGCAAAAATTATTGCACAACCAGCTTAGCAAGACACTTTCATAGCATCTGTGGACTTAGAAAAAGCGTTCGACAACATTAACTGACACAAGATATTCGAAATTCTCAGAGAAATAGGTGCAAGCTATATGGAAAGACGGATAATATACAATCCATATAGGTATCAAGAAAGAACAAAAAGAATGGAAAACCAAAACTGAAATGCTCGCTTTAAAAAGGGTGTAGGATAGGGAACCAATATTTCTCCCATACTAGTCATAGAAGAAGCTTTGATGAAAATGTAAGACAGGTTAATACTAGGATAAAAATTCAGGGTGAAAAAATATCAACGATATGATCGCTGATGGCATTGATATCCTCAGTGAAATTGTAAAAGAATTACAAGATCTGCTGAATAGAATGAAGTCTAGTGAGAACAGAATATGGATCGAGAGTAAACTGAAGAAAGACGAAAGTAATGAGGAGCAGTAGAAATAAGATTAGTGGCAAACTTTACTTCAGAATTGAGGACCGAAGTAGACCTTGCAAGTGAATCTTGGATTATGTTGAAACAAAAAAGAAGAGATTGAAGCGTTTGAGATGTGATGCTATAGAAAAAGTTAAAAATGAGAATGGATGATAAAAAATGAAATTCTCCAGGAATCAGCGAGGAAAGAAATATGCGGACAACACTGGCAAGGAGAAAGAAAGGATGATGGGAGATTGGAGACGGGAGATGTGTTGAGACATTAGGGAATAATTTTCATGACATTAGCCTCTTCAGATCCAAGCAAAATTTTTATATCATTTTAAGGGCCTTTTCCTAAGGTTGTGTCACATGGGTGTCATAAATAAGCATCGTAGTGGTAGTTTTATGTTACTGCTCATCCGGGTAGAGATTATTCTACGTCCAGCTGGCTGGACACTGGAACTCAAAGCGACCATTCATGATATATGGACATGGAAGCAGTAACACTAATTTATGTTTTTCATTATTTATTTAACACTTAGATATATTACTTACAGAGTATTAGAAAATTATGCCACTAGAAAAGCAGTTTCAATCATCAATATTTCTGAAATTCTGTTAGTACATCGCAATCACTTTTCAGTTGTGGAAGTCAAAGAAACTTTCTATGTCATTAGGAACACACAGATATACTTTGTTTTCGGATCATGTGAACTGGTTTTATCTTCGCAGTTCTTGTTTCAGCATCCCATCCATTCATTTTTGTCTGTAATTGGGCAGTGAGGCAAATGTCTACTCTCATCTTTCCTAACATTCTGTTTGTAATTTGACCTATCTTTGCACGTTTTCTAAGAGCTGCTTCATGAGATTCAGATTCAGAGCCTGCGGAGCAAATGTCTTGTTGTGCTGCAGTTGCAACCAAACTCGGGGATTCACCAATACAAATCTTAAAGTAGGATAGGTCCATGCCTGATTTCTTGCTAGCACCTAGTACCTGCTGATCCTCGCTGTACTAAGTCCACAAGTTCACAATTGTCAAGTCAACGAGATGGAAGAAGACTCTTACAGGCCGCTTCTTTGTGCCGCCATGACACAGTGAGTGGAACATCTCAAAGTGGCCAACAGCAGAAACTAAATATGACTGAGAGAAAAAAAAGTCCAGAGACGGCTAAAGTGTCCAGTGTACCAGACGCATAGTTGCAGTGTCGAAGATTTCCAAAAAGAAAAATAGGGAAATAACGTCCAGCTGGATGGACGCGGGGAGGAAGAGGTTAGAGGTGGCTATACAGGGTAAAAACTGTAGATGTAGATTGGAATACATCAAAAAAATAACTGAGGATGATAGGTGCAAGCGCTATTCTGAAATGAAGAGGTTGACACAGGAGGCGTCTAAACAGAGGACTGATGATACAACATAAAGAAACTTCACTTTCCTTGGTGGAGTTCAGCGCTTCCGTTTCATGGATTTTTTATTTACGTTCTGGTGTACCATAACCCACACATGTTCCGTCTCCCACAAGAATTTGGCTTGAAAATTCACCACCCTCGTTACGTACTACTCGCTGCATACTGATGCTACTGGCACAGGTTTTTTGCAATTCATTCAGAAATTTCGGTATGTAGTGTGTGCACAATTCCCGCTAGTGAAAGCGATTTGAAATAATTTCACAAAGAATACGTGTTGAAACTTAAGGAAGTTCATTAAATGCTAGTGAAAGTTTCTCTTTTCTCAAAATTCTACATCAAAATTATGTACTATATCTTCAGTGATCATCGGCCACTTCGCACTTCACAATGAATACACTCCTGGAAATGGAAAAAAGAACACATTGACACCGGTGTGTCAGACCCACCATACTTGCTCCGGACACTGCGAGAGGGCTGTACAAGCAATGATCACACGCACGGCACAGCGGACACACCAGCAACCGCGGTGTTGGCCGTCGAATGGCGCTAGCTGCGCAGCATTTGTGCACCGCCGCCGTCAGTGTCAGCCAGTTTGCCGTGGCATACGGAGCTCCATCGCAGTCTTTAACACTGGTAGCATGCCGCGACAGCGTGGACGTGAACCGTATGTGCAGTTGACGGACTTTGCGCGAGGGCGTATAGTGGGCATGCGGGAGGCCGGGTGGACGTACCGCCGAATTGCTCAACACGTGGGGCGTGAGGTCTCCACAGTACATCGATGTTGTCGCCAGTGGTCGGCGGAAGGTGCACGTGCCCGTCGACCTGGGACCGGACCGCAGCGACGCACGGATGCACGCCAAGACCGTAGGATCCTACGCAGTGCCGTAGGGGACCGCACCGCCACTTCCCAGCAAATTAGGGACACTGTTGCTCCTGGGGTATCGGCGAGGACCATTCGCAACCGTCTCCATGAAGCTGGGCTACGGTCCCGCACACCGTTAGGCCGTCTTCCGCTCACGCCCCAACATCGTGCAGCCCGCCTCCAGTGGTGTCGCGACAGGCGTGAATGGAGGGACGAATGGAGACGTGTCGTCTTCAGCGATGGGAGTCGCTTCTGCCTTGGTGCCAATGATGGTCGTATGCGTGTTTGGCGCCGTGCAGGTGAGCGCCACAATCAGGACTGCATACGACCGAGGCACACAGGGCCAACACCCGGCATCATGGTGTGGGGAGCGATCTCCTACACTGGCCGTACACCACTGGTGATCGTCGAGGGGACACTGAATAGTGCACGGTACATCCAAACCGTCATCGAACCCATCGTTCTACCATTCCTAGACCGGCAAGGGAACTTGCTGTTCCAACAGGACAATGCACGTCCGCATGTATCCCGTGCCACCCAACGTGCTCTAGAAGGTGTAAGTCAACTACCCTGGCCAGCAAGATCTCCGGATCTGTCCCCCATTGAGCATGTTTGGGACTGGATGAAGCGTCGTCTCACGCGGTCTGCACGTCCAGCACGAACGCTGGTCCAACTGAGGCGCCAGGTGGAAATGGCATGGCAAGCCGTTCCACAGGACTACATCCAGCATCTCTACGATCGTCTCCATGGGAGAATAGCAGCCTGCATTGCTGCGAAAGGTGGATATACACTGTACTAGTGCCGACATTGTGCATGCTCTGTTGCCTGTGTCTATGTGCCTGTGGTTCTGTCAGTGTGATCATGTGATGTATCTGACCCCAGGAATGTGTCAATAAAGTTTCCCCTTCCTGGGACAATGAATTCACGGTGTTCTTATTTCAATTTCCAGGAGTGTATTAGTGCAGATAACCTTAAGCACTCTAATTTTGTTAGCATTACATCACCCATAGTGTACTATTCCATAAATTTCACTCCATAATTTCTCATCTTTCGTACACAGAAAACGAATCATTACTCGATATTTAAAATTGACGAGATTTAAAACTGGCAGACAAATTTAAGAAAAAAATGCAAACATAAGCACGGACGAACTTTGCGGCATCTGTCAATAGTAAGTAGTTGCAGGTGCTCAGCAAGCATGCGCCGATCGTCGACCACAGCCTGCAGTGGCCGAACTATTAAAAAAAAGATGCAATGAATAATAAGGCTAAGTACAGCCCATCAGTGATGAATGACCAAAATTAAGATCGGTACAGCTGCAGATCAATTAGTTTCTTGACAATGAGAAGCAGAAAGAGCTGATAATCCAGTATCTTCGTCTGAGGTCACTGACGCTATACTCCTCACGATACGCCACATACGACAGATAATGCTACATTTTGTTCCTTATCGGTGTGCTAGAGCGGTATCAGTTCGTGGTGCAACATTGCGACACTTCTGCAAATGTCCTTGTTTCCGTCACCGCCTTTCTCTACAGTAAGCCGGCTGGCTACTCTCGAGCCGCTTTTATTCCAGTAAGAGGAATGTGAGGCTGTGCGCTCACATTATTTACTTTGGACACTGTTCGTCACTTTCTGTTCGACAACGTGAAGAACTGAATGAAGCCTAAATGTTTATCCCTACTGTGCGACATGTTTGGGCAACTGGACTGTGGTATGGTGCATTGAGAGCTACGAAATACAACTCACAGGGTTCAATACATTTTATTTAAATAACTTTTTTCGAGCGCTGACGGTAGACAGCAGTCTTATAGATGTCGCTACAGTGAATGAAAAGCGAAAGTTTGCTTTTTTCTACTGTATTAATTTTATTGTGTTAACCGGTTTTCGGCTTACAAGGCCATCTTCAGACTCTGACATGTGAATGTCTGAAGATGGCGTTGTAGGCCGAAAACCGGTTAACACAATAATAGTAATACTGTAGAATAAAAGCAAACCGGCTAACACAATAAAAGTAATCTGTAGAACAAAAGGAAACTAGCGCTTTTCATTTATTGTAATGTTGTTCCACCAAGAACCGACGGAAGATTCAGTTAATATACGAGCGGTGTCCAGAAAGTAAGTCCCGATCGTTGCGAAATGGAAACGACTATGAAAATCCGATAAAGCTTTGCACAGATGTGTTGGGCTGTGTCTCTAGTATGACCCTAGATAGAATCACGTCGCTCTTCTCGTTTCTGAGCTTACAGTGAGCGCGTAAAGATGTTTAGAAATTTATGTCTCCCGCCAAGTACGAGGGCCTGGTGAGAAATTTCGCCTGAAGCTATGCAGCCAACATTACATAACCATCGTGCGGTTTCTTCTTCAAGACAATTCTCAGCCGCATTCTGCAGGGGCAATGAAGATGCTCCTGCAGCGTTTTCAGTTGGAAATGTTTGATTACCCACAATGCAGCCCGTAAATATCTCCCTCTGAGTTTCATCTCTGCTCACATGAACTGCTGGCTATGAAGACAACATTTTGGCACAGACAACGAGCTGTAGGCCAGCGTAGAGAATTGGCGGAAAGCACTGGCGGCTGTCTTCTATGATGAGGGTATTGGAAAGTTGTTACAACGCTACGACAAATGTCTAAGTCAGAACGGCGACTAGGTGTAGCTAACTGTTACAAATAAAACATTCCTGATTTTCACTGTGGTTTTCATTTCGCGATCAATCGGAACTTACTTTCTGGACAGCCCTCGTAACTGCAGTGTATGGAGAGCAAATAATGGCTCTGCATGCTTTATGGTTGTAGGGCTATGCTAACAATTTTACAAAAAATATGATTGCAGTTAGTTAGTAAGCTTGCAAAACTTCCTGCATGTAGAAATGTTTAAGCTGACCCATATTCGCAATGGCCTTGCCGCAGTGGATACACCGGTTCCCGTGAGATCACCGAAGTTAAGCGCTGTCGGGCGTGGTCGGCACTTGGATGGTTAACCATCCAGGCCGCCATGCGCTGTTGCCATTTTCGGGGTGCACTCAGCCTCGTGATGCCAATTGAGGAGCTACTCGACCGAATAGTAGCGGCTTCGGCCAAGAATACCATCTTGCGACCGGGAGAGCGGTGTGCTGACCCCACGCCCCTCCTATCCGCTTCCTCCTCCGAGGATGACACGGTGGTCGGATGGTCCCGGTAGGCCACTCGTGGCTTGAAGACGGAGTGCTGACCCATATTATTAATTGAGTCAGACACGCTTTTAAGACCCAAGCTGTGAGTATTGTGCACAATGGAAAGGATAATGCGAAAAATTTACAGCCCTAGCTGTGGGTTCTAAACTGGAGAATTATAAAAAAATAAATTTGATATGAATGGTAGGTGGTAAACAGAAATAAGCTTTGCTTTGAAACATTGGTTTATTTAATTAAAACACATCAAACGGATCTGAATATGAAAGAGTATCAACTGATTTTACAAATGTCACGTTAGTGAATTTTACCACGTAAACTTATTGGTTTTCAGCGTTCCTTGGACGAACAAGAAAACAATAGCCATGAGACGGAGGCACAATTACTCACAAATTTTGATGTAGAGGAATACAGTGACTGTTGGTCTGAGAGTTACACTGAAAAACTCATGCATCTACTAAAGCAATGCTGGATTTGAGACAGATGATTGCAATGAACTGTGGAAATATGGACGAAGGGTTGTTCCACAATGGCAGTACTACTAATTATGGTCACCTTAATTCATCAGCATGAGACGCACAGACCTCCGCCGTTGTACATGTGCGTCTGTGGTACAGGACGAGGGTCGAGCTTCCGCCATCACAAACTCTGGACCCTGCATGTCTCCTAAGATACACTGAAGAGCCGAAGAAACTGGTACGCGTGCCTAATATTGTGCAGGGTCCCTGCGAGCACGCAGAAGAGCCGAAACACGGCGTGGCATGGACTCGACTAATGTATGACGTAGTGCTGGAGAGAACTGACTCCATGAATCCTGCAGCACTGTCAATGAATCCGTGAGAGTACGAGGGGGTGGAGATCTCTTCTGAACATCATGTTGCAAGGCATCCCAGATACGGTCAATAATGTTCATGTCTGGGGGGGGGAGGGGGGTTGGTGGTCAGCGGAAGTGTTCAAACGCAGAAGAGTGTTACCGGAGCCACTCTGTAGCAATTATGGACGTGTGGGGTGACCAGACAGGATGCTTACGTACTCTTCATCTGTCAGACTCGCATCTAGACCTATCAGAGGTCTCATATCACTCCAACTGCACACGCTCCATACCATTACAGAGCCTCCACCAGCTTGAACAGTCCCCTGCTGTCATGCAGGGTCCATGGATTCAGCCGTGTAACGCAAGTCTCTAGAGGAACGGAAGGTTCCAAATGATTGGAAAAGAGCACAGGTAGTCCCAGTTTTCAAGAAGGGTCGTCGAGCAGATATGCAAAACTATAGGCCTATGTCTCTGACATCGATCTGTTGTAGAATTTTAGAACATGTTTTTTGCTCGAGTATCATGTCGTTTCTGGAAACCCAGAATCTACTCTGTAGAAATCAACATGGATTCCGGAAACAGCGATCGTGTGAGACCCAACTCGCTTTATTTGTTCATGAGACCCAGAAAATATTAGATACAGGCTCCCAGGTAGATGCCATTTTCCTTGACTTCCGGAAGGCTTTCGATACAGTTCCGCACTGTCGCCTGATAAACAAAGTAAGAGCCTACGGAATATCAGACCAGCTGTGTGGCTGGATTGAAGAGTTTTTAGCAAACAGAACACAGCATGTTGTTCTCAATGGAGAGACGCCTACAGACGTTAAAGTAACCTCTGGCGTGCCACAGGGGAGTGTTATGGGACCATTGCTTTTCTCAATATATATAAATGACCTAGTAGATAGTGTCGGAAGTTCCATGCTGCTTTTCGCGGATGACGCTGTAGTATACAGAGAAGTTGCAGCATTAGAAAATTGCAGCGAAATGCAGGAAGATCTACAGCGGATAGGCACTTGGTGCAGGGAGTAGCAACTGACCATTAACATAGACAAATGTAATGTATTGCGAATACATAGAAAGAAGGATCCTTTATTGTATGATTATATGATAGCGGAACAAACACTGGTATCAGTTACTGCAGTAAAATATCTGGGAGTATGCGTGCGGAACTATTTGAAGTGGAATGATCATATAAAATTAATTGTTGGTAAGGCGGGTACCAGGTTGAGATTCATTGGGAGAGTCCTCAGAAAATGTAGTACATCAACAAAGGAGGTGGCTTACAAAACACTCGTTCGACCTATACTTAAGTATTGCTCATCAGTGTGGGATCCGTACCAGGTCGGGTTGACGGAGGAGATAGAGAAGATACAAAGAAGAGCGGCGCGTTTCGTCACAGGGTTATTTGGTAAGCGTGATACCGTTACGGAGATGATTAGCAAACTCAAGTGGCAGATTCTGCAAGAAAGGCGCTCTGCATCGTGGTGTAGCTTGCTCGCCAGGTTTCGAGAGGGTGCGTTTCTGGATGAGGTGCCGAATATATTGCTTCCCCCTACTTATACCTCCCGAGGAGGTCACGAATGTAAAATTAGAGAGATTCGAGCGCGCACGGAGGCTTTCCGGCAGTCGTTCTTCCCGCGAACCACACCGTTGGGTGGCTTGCGGAGTATAAATGTACATGTAGATGTAGACGCTCTGTCCATACCGATACACGTCCATCTGCTCGGTACAATTTGAAAGGATATTCGTCCGAACAGGCAACATGTTTCCAGTCATCAACAGTCAAATGTCAGTGTTGACGGGCCCAGGCGAGGCGTAAAGCTTTGTATCATGCAGTCATCAAGGGTCATCAAGTGTACACCAGTGGTCCTTCACCTCCTAAAGCCCAAATCGATGATGTTTCGTTGAATGGTTCGCACGCTGAGACTTGTTGATGGCCCAGCATTGAAATCTGTTGCAATTTGTTGAATGGTTGGACTTCTGTCACGTTGATCGATTCTCTTCAGTCGTCGTTGGTCCCGTTCTTGCAGAATCGTTTTCCTACCGCAGCGATGTCGGTGATTTCATGTTTTACCGGATTCCTGATATTCATGGTACACTCGTGAAATGCTCCTACGGAGAAATTTCCACTTCATCACTACCTTGGAGTTGCTGTGTCCCACAGCTCGTGCGCCGACTATAACACTAAGTTCAAACTCTCTGAAATCTTAATAAGCTGCCATTTTAGCAGCAGTAACCGATCTAACAACTCCACCAGACACTTTCTGTCTAACGTAGGCGTTGCTGACCGCAGCGCCGTATTCTGTGAGTTGACATATATCTGTATTTGAATATGCATGCCTACACCAGTTTCTTTGTGCGCTTCAGTGTATTTGCCAAATGCGCAGGGCTGTCCATCTCCAAACAAACGCTAGTGATGTGCACAAGATGGGCACAGCTCCCCGTCTTCCAGTGAACTCACAATTTTGTTAGCTGAAAAATACAGCTTGCTATTCCTTCCCGCCAAACAGGGCATCTCCACCAATAGTGAAATATGAGCACTCATCCGGCCAATGGCGAGTTCCCTTCATGCACAAAAATCCCGCCAAGAGCAACACGTCGTGATAAAACGCCAATGACTTCTCGACTCATCCTTATTCTTCAAACAGCTGTCGCTTCTTCTTCATCTCCATGACATCACAAACATATTTTGCCAGTTTCGCGTTTTGCACCCAGAAAGTAGCGTCGCGTCAGAGGTTCTCTGAAAGTAAAAGCTGCACCCGAGGCTAGGCTCTGATTTTTCTTTAGGAAACCGTGACAGTATCTCCTGAAGGCACACTTCAGAACACAGCCAAGTGCCGGCTCCCTCTGACAGAATAACTTTCCTGGGCTCAGCTCGGCTGCAGGACAGGACTCAGCATTAAATGCATAATAGCTGATACCCCCAAGGCTGACCCAGCGTAGCGACTTTCATGGAGACAACACCAGAAGCTGCTAGCCTGTGATGATTACAGAGGACAATTTTTTTTTCGTTACGTCTGTCATTTCCTTGCCTGTCCAGTGTGCTTCCTGTTCCCAAGAACCGACACTCGTCTCGTTGATTTCACATTTCTTGTCAATACGTCTCGTACCACTGTGCAGATTCATTAGCGTCGTAGCCAGAACAGCTTCTTTGTGTTCCCTGTCAGTTGCAGTCTTCTTCCTTACACCACTGTGCCCTCCAATTCTAGGACATTTCTCGATTTTTTACGACAGATTTCACATCAACGTTAACAAACGCTATAACACTGTAATTGTCTTCTCAAGAGCTATCGAAAGCAGTTATAAGAAATATACGATTCCAGTTAAAAAGAAAAAGCACTCGCTTCAATATCTCCGTTGATAACAGCGCTAAAAACATCAACTAAACGAAAAAATATGTGCTCTTCGACGCTCTAACATTTGCTGAAAACCGCTTTTCGATATGTTAACAGTTCACTAAATAAAAAGGGTTTTAAGTATTACGTGACCAACCGTCTATATCAGATATAACATGGTCATCGTAAAAAATGTAGTATAAAGTATACAGAATGCCTCGTTAGATTAAGAGATGATTTGAGAACTCTGATCATCCCAAGTTAAATAAATAAATAAAGAGATAAATCCCAGATTCACAAATTGGGAAAAAAAGACATCACAATGGACCATCCTTGTTCTTTTCCTTCTTTCCCACCGTTTGTCCTGCAATGTAGCCGTATCCGTTCTTTTGGCTCTCTATTTCCACACGACCTTCTACTTGGGTAGGTTGGAGGCTCGCTATGCTGAGGTCTGTATGGAGAGCATCTGGTAAGCGTTGCCTCTGTTTCCCGATGAGTCGTTTACCATAGACTTTCAACGAAATCCCGCGTTTCACTGTTGTATCTTTGGCTGCTCGTCTACGTCTCTATACCACCATAGACAGCTTTCACCAACTGCGAAATAATCGCGTACACAAACAGTGATCCAATACTGTCAAATGTTTTTTATTCCAGTCTCTGATCATTGTGATCAGAGACTGGAATAAAAAACATTTGACAGTATTGGATCAATTCTTTAGACGATGACCGGTTTCAGTCCGTAATGACCATCCTCAGATCTTTTTTACACCATGTCCTAAAGTGATAAGGCCATAAAGGCATCGTCAAAACATATAAATATAACAGCAAACATATAAATATAATCAGCTGTGCTGTTTTGACGATGCCCTTATGGCCTTATCACTTTATAGGACCATGGTGTAAAAAAGATCTGAGGATGGTCATTACGGACTGAAACCGGTCATCGTCTAAATAATTCACATTGTGATCAGAGACTGGAATAAAAAACATTTGATAGACAGCTTTCCCTCATACGATGTGTCCCATTGTCACAGAGAAAACTCAGAGGCCATCTGATCATCAAAGTGAGTAGTTAATGCTGTCCTAGATGTAAGCACATAATGAAATACGTCATTGAAAACCACAAAATCTTCGAAAGGTACATCCCGTCGCACTTCGAAGACGACGACCAAACTGTTCTCCATGCAACATGGAATGTAAGATACGTAGGTAGAAAAAAAAGACAGAACATGGACTGGTGTATTAAAATAAACTGAGAACATACTGAATCATAAAAATATGCTGTTTTATATATACGAATGAAAGAATTATAACTGTTCATTTTAAAACAGACAGAGGCCATCTGATCATCAAAGACGTTTATGACCCAGCAAAAGAAAAATATGAGGAAACACCAGATGTTTTATGTGTAACTCCAAGTGGGGTTAAGTCCACTGCTAAAGGAATTATTTGCGGGCACCTTAATGTCACAGTAATTTTTTAAAGCAAATGAAGCATTGTACTTCATGTTCTTATTAAGAGTGTCCATTCGTGTGCCTTTCATGAGGTTCTATCACAGATAGCTGAATGGTCAGCGCGACGGACGACCGGGTTCGATTCCCGGTTTGGTCGGGGATTTTCTCCGCTCAGGGACTGGGTGTTGTGTTGTCTTAATCATCATTTCCTCCCCATCCGGCGCGCAGGTAGCCCAATTTGGCGTCGATTTCAGTAAGACCTGCACCAAGGCGGCCGGACCTGCCCCGTAAGGGGCCTCCCGGCCAGTGACGCCAAACGCTTATTTCCATTTTCCATCACAGTCTGAATTAAAAAAAAAAAAAAAGATTATGTATAATAGCATGTAGGTAATAATTTGCTTGTAGCATTTTTGTGTGTAAACTATTGTATATTTGTAATAGATACACAGTTAATAATCATCACATTAATTCATGTTGTCTCATCTCATCTTCTCATAACATTGACTTCAACATCTACCTCTGCATCTACATCTATATCGACATCCGTATCGAGACTCCGCAATCCACCTTACGGCCAGTGGCGGAGGGCACCCCGTACCACTACTAGCCAGTTACTTTCCTGTTCCGCCCGCAAACAGAACTAGGGAAAAATGACTTGTCTATGTACAAAAATGATGAAGAGCATCAGTAATACAATACATTGTTATGTCACTCCGTAAAAATATTTCCAGATTAGGGTAGGAGCCATTGTGTAATACCACGGATGTCCGGCGACGACAGCGAGAAACTGCCTTATAGGCCAGGTAGGGACAAGTCTTGGACACTACACGTACACGCGTATCTTAAGTCACGACACACGGAAACAGCAAGACTATTGCCTCAGCAATGCTGTAAGGATTCTTAATTTTGCTGCTCGTTTCTGTCGGTTTTGTTATTAACATAACACTGATTGATTTTCTCTTTTCCTGTAATAACACTAGATTTCACAATAAAGCGAATTTTAAGTATAATATTACTTCTTTTCCCAAGAAAGGTGTATTTAGAAACGAAAAATTTTAGCGCTGTTGCTGTGGCTAATTGATGGTTCAAATGGCTCTGAGCACTATGGGACTTAACTTCTGAGGTCATCAGTCCCCTAGAACTTAGAACTACTTAAACCTAACTAACCTAAGGACATCACACACATCCACGCCCGAGGCAAGATTCAAACCTGCGACCGTAGCGGTCACGCGGTTCCAGACTGCAGCGCCTAGAACCGCTCGTCCACCCCGGTCGGCGCTAATTGATGCTTCGGTTACTTTTACTCGGTAATTAGTGAAAACTAATAAAAACATGTGTTATAACAGAGACGAAATAAATACCAGGTTACTCAGTACTAAAATACCGGTATCGATTTTAACCCGTCGGTTTTTAGCATCCCTAACCTGCAGCTTGGGAATATGAGTCGGTGTAAGTAAACTTGCGATTCACAGTATGCTCAATAAAGGGGTCCCCGTCGTACACTGAATATTCTGAAGGAGTAAATTTAAATGTTGAAGAAAAGTGGTAATGTTTTTGTTCCATGAAGCTACCACAAATTTATCAACGTACCACAAAATCAGGAAGGTTTTGAGAATGTCAATAGTGAAGCCTTTTCTTCAGTCCTAAATAAAATAACTACCAGAAGTTTTCTCATGCCGATACCGTCTAGTTGCTCAAAGTACTGAAAACTGAATGAAAAGTATATTGTAGGAATCACTCGTTAAAAAGCACTGTCATGTCCTCCTAAAACATGCTACTACTGAATGCCGAAGACTTCTGTAAAGGGACTTCCGTAAATAAAGACACAACGTTAAAACTAACTAAAAGAGCCAATGGTTGAGCTTGAGCGCTTTTGACGACCTGTAAAGTCCTCTGAGTTCCGGATTTGGTTGTCGCATTTGCCTATGAGCGGAGAAGAAATGATGTAAGATGTATAGCTACGAAGTAGGTGGGTCGTCCAATGTTGCTTATTAAGGGGCGAAATCCTTGTGGATTTTCGAAAGATCATAGAGTCTTGGAGGAACAGCAGTCTGCTGGTGCAAACTATTAAAGATGAAGGGTTGGGTGCATACGACTCGTCCTGAGGAGTGCCAGATATTTAATGTGTTCGACAGTTCTGCATACCGCCGATTAAATAACGACTCCACTGGTAAGATTCATAGGAAAAACCTACTCTTCCTAAAGAAGAGGTAGCAAACCTCTGTCCGTCCTTTCAGATTTAGATTTTTTAGCGTTTTCTCTAAATTGTTTGTTGTCAAGGCCGGAATGGATAATTTGGAAAAACAGAACAAAACCAAATTAGCTCTTCAGTATACTTCAGACTGTCCTCGTGGTCTGGCTCCAATGATCTCGTCAACGGGATATTAAACACAATGCTTCCCTTATTTTTCAATCCTACATGACAATTAGATATACTTCAGTTTTCTATGAAAAAGACAACAACTTATTTCTCAAACGTTCTTAAAATTATTGTGACTCCAATGGCCTCACTATAAACAACTACTGGTTTATAGACAGAGAAAGGGCCGTGCTGTTTTTTCTTTTTTTGCGTGTTATGACTAGGTTTCAATTTTCCGTTGATGAAGCGTTCATTTGGGATAGAAACCGTGATTATTAACACAACGTAATTTTATTCAGAGTCAGCGGAATTAAAATTCCTGTCCGACGATACTGATTTCTGCAACTTTTCTAAATGACTTCAGACGAATGCCACAATGAAACTTTCAACGACGCTTTGGTTGATTGGTTCTTCTCTTCAGCAATATTTCAAACTGGCCGGAGTCACAATTCATATATTCTTTTCACATTAAAAGGATTGTCTGAGTAATCTTTGTTCTTTTCTACCCAAAGAGATGATCTCAGACCAGCAGCTTTCGTGTCTTGTACTCTCCTTCTGACTATTAGCAATTTCGGACGCTGCGTCAATAGCGGTTCACAGTCCTTCACTTGGAACACTTAATACAATTTGAACAAGCGAAAGAAACTACCATCTCACTGTTTTTGACAAAGAGTATGATCATTAAAGACTTCTAATATGTCGCGATGTTTACGGAAGTAAAAGTTACTTCAGTTCGCTCGAGTGGAGTTCACATGCCTGCTTGGCCATCGAGATTTAGATTTACTGTGGTTTCCCTAAACAGGCATGTCACATACGCTTCCTCCCAGCATTCCTAATCAACTGGTTTTGTGGATTTGGCATCTACCTTTTCTAATGCTATTGTGGTCGACGGAACTTTCCTTCCTGGTGCCAACTTTCGAAAATGCAGATAGCTTTGGTGTATCGTTTGTGCCAAACTTAGTGAAGAGAAGGAGGTTATTAAAATATGACACCATTCCGACACGGGGTCAACGGTGATGAATCACAGTCTGGATGTGTGGAGAGAGAGAGAGAGAGAGAGAGAGGGAGAGAGAGAGAGAGAGAGATTTGAATCTGGCTCATGCTTTCTACATTTCCATTGCCATATCCAGTGCATGCAGAACGACGATCGCTCAGTGGTATGATGGTTGAGCGTAAGTTGCTTGATGAAATTTCCTTGTACAACTTCTGGCTCCGTGTAATACCGGGCCAAACAGATAACGTCTATCAGGGTGGCGTAATAGATACGTCTCGAGTAGAGAGAAAGAGCGCATCTCGAACGGTATCTCTGTGACATTAGACTGACGGGGGCTATTTATACTGCGTGCGCTCACCAGCCAGCAGTCAGCAGCTAGCAGCGAGTAAGTCAGCAGTCATGGACAGGTACGCAGGCCGCGTCGCTCTGGTCACAGGCGCCAGCGTCGGCATCGGGGCAGCCATCACCCAAAGTCTGCTCCGGCACGGACTCACCGTGGTGGGACTGGCTAGGAGAGTCGACAAGGTCAAGGTAAGCTGCACCAGCCACTGCTCGCCTCTCTTGTAGCCCTACACCAGGCCTGGGAAAGATTTGGGGAGCTGAGTCTGCTCACCTCTCCTGCTTCCCCCACCACTACGCTATTCCGAGCAAGTGTATCAGTGAGGTGACTGTATGCTGAAAGCTACACACATGATAAACTTAGGGATATACACTACTGGCCATTAAAATTGCTACACCAAGATGAAATGCAGATGATAAACGGGTATTCATTGGACAAATATATTATACTAGAACTGACATGTGATTACATTTTCACGCAATTTGGGTGCATAGATCCTGAGAAATCAGTACCCAGAACAACCACCTGCCCATGCAGCTTCAACACGATACCACAGTTCATCAAGAGTAGTGACAGACGTATTGTGACGAGCCAATTGCACGGGCACCATTGACCAGACGTTTTCAATTGGTGAGAGATCTCGAGAATGTGCTGTCCAGGGCAGTAGTCGAACATTTTCTGTATCCAGAAAGGCCCATACAGGACCTGCAACATGCGGTCGTGCATTATCCTGCTGAAATGTAGGGTTTCGCAGGGATCGAATGAAGGGTAGAGCCACGAGTCGTAACACATCTGAACTGTAACGTCCACTGTTCAAAGTGCCATCAATGCGAACAAGAGGTGACCGAGATGTGTAACCAATGGCACCCCATACCATCACGCCAGGTGATATGCCAGTATGGCGATGACAAATACACGCTTTCAATGTGCATTCACCGCGATGTCGCCAAACACGGATGCGACCACCATGATGCTGTAAACAGAACCTGGATTCATCCGAAAAAACCGACGTTTTGCTATTCGTGCACCCAGGTTCGTCGTTGAGTACACCATCGCAGGCGCTCCTGTCTGTGATGCAGCGTCAGGGGTAGCCGCAGCCATGGTCTCCGAGCTGATAGTCCATGCTGCTGCAAACGTCGTCGAACTGTTCGTGCAGATGGTTGTTGTCTTGCAAACGTCCCCTTCTGTTGACTCAGGGATCGAGACGTGGCTGCACGATCCGTTACAGCCCTGCGGATAAGATGCCTGTCATCTCGACTGCTAGTGATACGAGGCCGTTGGGATCCAGCACGGCGTTCCGTATTACCCTCCTGAACCCACCGATTCCATATTCTGCTAACAGTCATTGGATCTCACCAACGCGAGCAGCAATGTCGTGATACGATAAACCGCAATCGTGATAGGCTACAATCCGACCTTTATCAAAGTCGGAAACGTGATGGTACGCTTTCCCCTCCTTACACGAGGCATCACAACAACGTTTCACTAGGCAACGCCAGTCTACTGCTGTTTGTGTATGAGAAATCGGTTGGAAACTTTACTCATGTCAGCACGTTGTAGGTGCGCCACCGGCGCCAGCCTTGTGTGAATGCTGTGAAAAGCTAATCATTTGCATATCACAGCCTCTTCTTCCTGTCGGTCAAATGTCGCGTCTGTAGCACGTCATCTTCGTGGTGTAGCAATTTTAATGGCCAATATTGTACGTTTGCAACACAGTACAACTACTTTTATAAGCAGGATTTCATCAAATGTGCTTATTTTCACTTTTTTCTTTTTCTTTCAAAGCAACAACTTTTATTACTCTGTTAAAGCGGTACGCTAAATAGTGCTAATATGACGAGACAACCTACAAAAAGCTTTATGGAGAGGCATTTACGATTAATTTGTGATGTTTACAAATTTATGCACATTTTGATTTTATAATACGTAATAAATCCAGAAATCATGATCCCTGATAGTCACACCTGAATGTTGCTACAATGTTGTCAATTGCATAAAAAAATTATGCACCCATGTGTTGTATCAAACACTGAAATACTTTAGCGGCTTGTCTGTGCGGTCGAGGACATTACTCTTGGGGTGACATTTTATAAAAATCTCGTAAATACCTGGATCGGATAAACAGGTTGCTGAGCAGGGTGTTATACTGTACATCTGTCAGCTCAAGTTGGAAGTAATGATATGGTAAGATGCTATGGGACCAAACTTCTGAGGTCATCGGTTCGTAAGCTTACACACTACTTAATTTAACGTAAACTGACTTACGCTAAGGTCAACAGGCACACCCATCCCCGAGGGAGGACTCGGACATCCGACGTGGGAGCCGCGCAGACCGTGACAAGGCGCCCTATACCGTGTGGCTACCCCGCGCGGTTGGAAGAAATGAGGTACATTAGCAGCCAAAAGCGAGAACGATCTGACAAATAAATCGAAATCCGTCCTTAGCAATACAATGCTTTGGAATCTTTTTGGGAAACTGTGATGAAATGTTCCAGTTACTAAAGAGTAGACAGTCATGTCTGGCCCAGGAATGATTGCCTTGACTTGCTGAAATGTTCCATGTCATGAACACGAAGCTGATTTTTCCATAGTAATACTTTTTGTTTGATGCTATCAGCCTTGTACGCCATATGTTACCAAATGATTCTACCCTTGTGTTAAGACACTTAAGGAATTCAAATAATACTCTATGTTTGCGAGCTAACTTCCCAAAGACGTTCGGGCTCACATGCGATTCCTCTTCGTCGAAATGTCTTGGCTCAGACTCGTCTAGTGGTTGAACCGCACGTGTCGCATTACATTCCCTTTGGTTAAATATTCTGGCTGATGGCAAGTTTGCGAAATACAAAATTAACATAACATACAATAACAGTAATAATAATATCGGGAACCAAATTAACGACCCATAAATGATGTAGGCCACACAGTTGCGATTTGGTTAGCATAATGTTTATTCAAAAAGTAAACTAATGGTGAAAGTGCTCCTGTTTAAAGTTACTGTCACACTCGAGCGCATATCTGTTTGATACAGTTCGATCATTCACAATCTCATCGCGAAACACAAGTCCAATACTCCGCTTTCTTAACTACACGAAAAATTGGAGTTCACACCAGGCGCGCATCTGCTCACCACTCAGAGTCTAAGTCCCGCGATACCACACAACACGAAATTTTCTAAGTTGTTTCACTTCCTAGCTACCTGAAGAACGACCTTTCGCTTTCGCGTCTCGTCCAGCACTGTTCACTTTGGTGTCTCCAGCCAAACTGCCCGTTTTCGCGTCTGCATACGAACTGTACCCTTTGGTGTCTCCAGCCGAACTGACCCTCTCTACCCGTCTCCGGCCGCGCCCCCCGTGTGCCGAACATTGTCGCTCAACTGACTAGGGCAGTTCCCTTTCCTGAAGCCGCCCATCTAATTGGCTACACCTTATTCTACATTATTTTACTTTTTAACATATTTAAATAATCAAAGCTTGGCCACTTTCACGTTCTAAATAAAGTAACAATAATATCCATTACATAATTAACGTTACATTCTTTTACATAAAAGCAGTACAATTTCATTCTTAGCTTTGAATATCATGGTCAATAGCCTTGCACCAATGTGCTTTCAGATAAATAAATAAAGAACAAAAGTAACTATTATGCACTAAACTTTACAACAAATATTCTATTACCTAATGAGTCAATAAAGTGTCATGCTCTCATCGTTAAATATGTTTTGTGTGGAGGAAGTGATGATCTGATGCTTAAGTGAAAATACTGATAATTTAAATTTACTATATATTTTTAATAAATAAAGTTACAGAGTTGATATTTACAACATTTGTCATTTTAATGATGCGCTTCCATATGAAATGTCGATCGTTAAGATCGATCAAAGCATTCAGATCTTAGCATACATGTCTTTCTTACAAAACTTGTTAATTTCACTTTAACAGTAAATCCTAAACTATTTAGATATGATTAATATTCAAATTTTATTGGGATCACCATGAAAATTTATGGAGGATAACAGATTAAAATTACTGTCGCTTGATTCCCTGCATTAGTACAGAATTAAATAGTTTTCATAAATGTTTACCTTTATGGCCGATCTTGGGTCTCCCATATTTAACGTTGCTACGTCTCCTCGACCACAAACGGATTCTACGGAGTTTCCCTATGACGTAGGTTCTCGTCTGTCTCACTCGCACACTACAGCGCTTAGGCCTGAATAGACAATAGACGCCTGTGAGTTTCCCCATCTCGTGGTGAATCTGCGCCCTTTGTGGCACGCGGTCCTGGACGACAGGGTTCGCTTCACAATTCCTGAAGGCTGGCTCTTTCAGTCATATACTTAAATGAGAGAGAAATGTTCGTTAACTCACATGTTGACTACAAAAGATGTTGTCAGCACTCTGCTTACCATTAACTCAGTTTTTGCCCTAATGGCTGCCTTCAGTTCACTCAGCTTTCATTGTCATTCATCAGAAGACAAGTGAATCAAATTGTCTTTGTGGTTGGTGCTGTAATGATGTGTCAGTAAATTGTCATTCGTCAGAAGACAAGTGAATCAAATTGTCTTTGTGGTTGGTGCTGTAATGATGTGTCAGTAAGTGTTTATCCATATTAAGTACTTTGCACGGCGTTAATATTATACGAATAGTGAGGTAATTTCCATTCGGAATTGAGCGATATGGCTTTTCCACTTGTCATTTTTTAGACATGGGTGTAGACGCTATAGTGTTACTAATGCAGAACGTAAATCTAATTTAACGCAAGTAATATTGCCAGCAGACTGCCTGCTGTATGACAAGGCGAATGCTTTGCTCTAGCGACGTCCATCTGCAGCCTTCATCCTCCTCTTACTCCTCATCCCCCGTCCGCACTCGCCGCTGCGCTCGTAGCGCTAGGAAGGATTGTTGGTTGGTTGGTTTGGGGAAGGAGACCAGACAGCGAGGTCATCGGTCTCATCGGATTAGGGAACGATGGGGAAGGAAGTCGGCCGTGCCCTTTGAAAGGAACCATCCCGGCATTTGCCTGGAGCGATTTAGGGAAATCACGGAAAACCTAAATCAGGATGGCCGGACGCGGGATTGAACCGTCGTCCTCCCGAATGCGAGTTCAGTGTCTAACCACTGTGCCACCTCGCTCGGTGCTAGGAAGGAGCGCGACCTGAGCGCACGCACTCGCGGAAAACTTGTTTGGCCATGCCTGTCCTAAACTGTAAGCGTCCATTAAAGTGCGTCTTAAAGTGTACCACGAAAGTCCAGTGTGGTTAAACGTGCCGCAAGGCACACATCAGTATTGTACTGATAGAGAGCAAGCTATATAGACATTGAGTACCAAAAGGAAATAGGACACTCTTGATTTTTCTGCAGTCGTTGCGCTAAATACGGGGGCAGTGAAGTAAACGATCATTATAGGTGAAAAAAACAGAACTTCTTTTAGAGGGATAATCACTGAAATGTTGTTGTTGTTGCTGTGGTCTTCAGTCCACAGAATGGTTTGATGCAGCTCTCCATGCTACTCCATACTGTGCAATCTTCTTCATCTCCCAGTACCTACTGCAACCTACATCCATCTGAATCTGCTTAGTGTATTTATCTCTTGGTCTCCCTCTACGATTTTTGCCCTACACGCTGCCTTCCAACACTAAATTGGTGATCCCTTGATGCCTCAGAACATGTACTACCGACCGATCCCTTCTTCTAGTCAAATTGTGCCGCAAATTCCTCTTCTCCCCAATTCTTTTCAGTACCTCCTCATTAATTACGTGATCTACCCATCTAATCTTCAGTATTCTTCTGTAGCACCACATTTCGAAAGTTTCTATTCTCATCTTGTCTGAACTATATATCGTCCATGTTTCACTTCCATATATGGCTACACTCCATACAAATACTTTCACAAAAGACTTCCTGACACTTAAATCTATACTCGATGTTAACAAATTTCTCTTCTTCAGAAACGCTTTCCTTACCATTGCCAGTCTACATTTCATATCCTCTCTACTTCGACCATCATCAGTTATTTTGCTCCCCAAATAGCAAAACTCATTTACTACTTTAAGTGTCTCATTTCCTAATCTAATTTTCTCAGCATCACCTGATTTAATTCGACTACATTGCATTATCCTCGTTTTGCTTTAGTTGATGCTCATCTTATATCCTCCTTTGAAGACACTGCCCGTTCCGTTCAGCTGCTCTTCCAGGTTCTTTGCTGTCTCTGACAGAATTATAATATCAGCGGCGAACCTCAAAGTTTTTATTTCTTCTCCATGGATTTTAATTCCTACTCCGAATTTTTCTTTTGTTTCCTTTACTGCTTGCTCAATATACAAATTGAATAACATTGGGGATAGGCTACAACCCTATCTCACTTCCTCCCCAACCACTACTTCCCTTTCATGTTCCTCGACCCTTGTAACTTCCAGCTGGTTTCTGTACAAATTGTAAAAAGCCTTTCGCTCCCTGTATTTTAACCCTGTCACCTTCAGAATTTGAAAGAGAGTATTCCAGTCAACGTTGTCAAAAACTTTTTCTAAGTCTACAAATGCTAGAAACGTAGGCTTGCCATTCCTTAATCTATCTTCTAAGATAAATCCTAGGGTCAGTATTGCCTCACGTGTTCCAACATTTCTACTGATCTTCCCCGAGGTTGGCTTCTACCAGTTTTTCCATTCTTGTGTACAGAATTCGTGATAGTATTTTGCAGCCGTGACTTATTAAACTGATAGTTCGGTAATTTTCACATCTGTCAGCACCTGCTTTCTTTGGGATTGGAATTATCATATTCTTCTTGAAGCCTGAGGGTATTTCCCCTGTTTCATACATCTTGCTCACCAGATGATAGAGTTTTTTCAGGGCTGGCTCTCCGAAGGCTATCAGTAGTTCTAATGGAATGTTGTCTAGTCCAGAGGCCTAGTCTCGACTTAGGTCTTTCAGTGCTCTGTCAAACTCTTCACGCAATATCATACAGGGTGTTTCAAAAATGACCGGTATATTTGAAACGGCAATAAAAACCAAACGAGCAGCGATAGAAATACACCGTTTGTTGCAATATGCTTGGGACAACAGTACATTTTCAGGCGGACAAACTTTCGAAATTACAGTAGTTACAATTTTCAACAACAGATGGCGCTGCAAGCGATGTGAAAGATATAGAAGACAACGCAGTCTGTGGGTGCGCCATTCTGTTCGTCGTCTTTCTGCTGTAAGCGTGTGCTGTTCACAACGTGCAAGTGTGCTGTAGACAACATGGTTTATTCCTTAGAACAGAGGATTTTTCTGGTGTTGGAATTCCACCGCCTAGAACACAGTGTTGTTGCAACAAGACGACGTTTTCAACGGAGGTTTAATGCAACCAAAGGACCGAAAAGCGATACAATAAGGGATCTGTTTGAAAAATTTCAACGGACTGGGAACGTGACGGATGAACGTGCTGGAAAGGTAGGGCGACCGCGTACGGCAACCACAGAGGGCAACGCGCAGCTAGTGCATCAGGTGATCCAACAGCGGCCTCGGGTTTCCGTTCGCCGTGTTGCAGCTGCGGTCCAAATGACGCCAACGTCCACATATCGTCTCATGCGCCAGAGTTTACACCTCTATCCATACAAAATTAAAACGCGGCAACCCCTCAGCGCCGCTACCATTGCTGCACGAGAGACATTCGCTAACGATATAGTGCACAGGATTGATGACGGCGATATGCATGTGGGCAGCATTTGCTTTACTGACGAAGCTTATTTTTACCTGGACGGCTTCGTCAATAAACAGAACTGGCGCATATGGGGAACCGAAAAGCCCCATGTTGCAGTCCCATCGTCCCCGCATCCTCAAAAAGTACTGGTCTGGGCCGCCATGTCTTCCAAAGGAATCATTGGCCCATTTTTCAGATCCGAAACGATTACTGCATCACGCTATCTGGACATTCTTCGTGAATTTGTGGCGGTACAAACTGCCTTAGACGACACTGCGAACACCTCGTGGTTTATGCAAGATGGTGCCCGGCCACATCGCACGGCCGACGTCTTTAATTTCCTGAATGAATATTTCGATGATCGTGTGATTGGTTTGGGCTATCCGAAACATACAGGAGGCGGCGTGGATTGGCCTCCCTATTCGCCAGACATGAACCCCTGTGACTTCTTTCTGTGAGGACACTTGAAAGACCAGGTGAACCACCAGAATCCAGAAACAATTGAACAGCTGAAGCAGTACATCTCATCTGCATGTGAAGCCATTCCGCCAGACACGTTGTCAAAGGTTTCGGGTAATTTCATTCAGAGACTACGCCATATTATTGCTACGCATGGTGGATATGTGGAAAATATCGTACTATAGAGTTTCCCAGACCGCAGCGCCATCTGTTGTTGAAAATTGTAACTACTGTAATTTCGAAAGTTTGTCTGCCTGAAAATGTACTGTTGTCCCAAGCATATTTCAACAAACGGTGTATTTCTATCGCTGCTCGTTTAGTTTTTATTGCCGTTTCAAATATACCGGTCATTTTTGATGGTTCAAATGGCTCTGAGCACTATGGGACTCAACTGCTGTGGTCATCAGTCCCCTAGGACTTAGAGCTACTTAACCCTAACTAACCTAAGGACATCACACACAGCCATGCCCGAGGCAGGATTCGAACCTGCGACCGTAGCAGTCGCACGGTTCCGGACTGCGCGCCTAGAACCGCGAGACCACCGCGGCCGGCCGGTCATTTTTGAAACACCCTGTATCTCCCATTTCGTCTTCATCTACGTCCTCTTCAATTTCCATAATAATGCACTCAAGGACATCGCCCTTTTACAGACCCTCGTCTTTTTACCTACTTGATCCTCTGCTGCCTTCAAAATGGTTCAAATGGCTCTGAGCACTATGGGACTTAACTTCTGAGGTCATCAGTCCCCTAGAACTTAGAACTACTTAAACATAACTAACCTAAGGACACTACACACATCCATCCCCGGGGGAGATTCGAACCTGAGACCGTAGCGGTCGCGCGGTTCCAGACTGTAGCGCCTTGAACCGCTCGGCCACTCCGGCCGTCTGCTGCCTTCACTATTTTTTCTCTCAAAGCTACTCTCCTCTTTTACTGTATTTCTTTCCCCCGTTCTTGTCAATCGTTCCCTAATGCTCTCTCCGAAACTCTCTACAACCTCCGGTTCTTTCACTTTATCCAAGTCCCATCTCCTTAAATTCCCACCTTTTTGCAGTTTCTTCAGTTTTAATCTACAGTTCATAACCAATAGATTGTGGCCGGAGTCCACATCTGCCCCTGGAAATGTCTTACAAATTAAGACTTGGTTCCTAAATCTCTGTCTTACAATTATATAATATATCTGAAACCTTCCAGTGTCTCCAGGCGTCCTCCATGTATACAGTCTTCTTTCGTGATTCTTGAACCAAGTGTTAGCTATGGTTAAGTTACGCTCTGTGCAAAATTCTACCAAGCGGCTTCCTCTTTCATTTCTTACCCCTATTCCATATCCGTTTACTGGTTTTCCTTCTCTTCCTTTTCCTACTGTAGAATTCCAGTCCCCCATGCCTATTAAATTTTCGTCACTATCTGAATAATTTCTTTTATCTCATCATGCATTTCTTCAATCTCTTCGTCATCTGCGGAGCTAGTTGGCATATAAACTTCTACTACTGTGGCAGGCATGGGCGTCGTGTCTATCTTGGCTACAATAATGATTTCACTATGCTGTTCGTAGTGGCTTACCCGCGCCTTTATCTTTTTATTCATTATTAAACCTACTCGTGCATTACCCCTATTTGATTTTGTATTTATAAACGTGTATTCACCTGACTAGAAGTTTTGTTCCGCCTGTCACCGAACTTCACTAATTCCCACTATATCTAACTTTAACCTATCAATTTCCCTTTTTAAATTTTCTAACCTACTTGCCAGATTAAGGGATTTAACATGCCACGCTCCGATCCGTAGAATGCCAGTTTTGGTTCTGCTGATAACGACGTTCTCCTGAGTAGTTCCTCCCCCCCCGCCCCCCCCCCCCCCCGGAGATCCGAATGGGGTACTATTTTACCTCCGGAATATTTTACCCAAGAGGACGCCATCATCATTTAACCATACAGTGAAGCTGCCTGCCCTCGGGAATAATTACGGCTGTAATTTCCCATCGCTTTCAGCTGTTCGCAGTACCATCACAGGAAGGCCGTTTTGGTTAATGTTACAACCCCAGGTCAGTCAATCATCGAGACTGTTGCCCGTGCAACAACTGAAAACACTGCTGACCCTCTTCAGGAGCCACACGTTTGTCTGGCCTCTCAACAGACACCCCTCCGTTGTGATTGCGCCTACGTTACGGCCATCTGTATCACTGAGGTACGCAAGCCTCCCCATCAACTGCAAGGTCCATGGATCATGGGAAGGAATCGCTGAAATATTGTAACAAAACACTAAATTTTGTTAAATGTAAGTAACAGTTTTTCACTGTAAATAATATACTGCGTTTATTTAGAAATCTCAGTTTAATTGTGTTTTAGAGACGCTTCTATTTTCGCATGTATCTCCAGATAACAAAAGCTCTTAAAAACCACACTTTCACTGGGAAAAAATACTTGTGGCCAGCACCATTTCTCTTTGAGGTTTTAGTGGCATCCCTTCCTCTCCAGTATTGTAATGCAGAATTCTTATTGTCTGATGTGTTGGCAGAAGAGCCAACACCGTGTTGCTAGAGGAGGCCGAAATGCACGCGTTTAAGCTCACGCAGACTGGCGTGAGGTCTGGAACAAGGTAAGTAATTATAGTAGCCAAAAATAGTACATAGCTTCTGGAATACTTAACTTTAATCCATAATTGGAGAACATCGCTCTTGATGATACATAATTACAATCTCAATATAAACTGGTAATGGCGCCTTGCTAGGTCGTAGCAAATGACGTAGCTGAAGGCTATGCTAACTATCGTCTCGGCAAATGAGAGCGTAGTTTGTCAGTATAGCATCGCTAGCAAAGTCGGCTGTACAACTGGGGCGAGTGCTAGGAAGTCTCTCTAGACCTGCCGGTGGCGGCGCTCGGTCTGCAATCACTGACAGTGGCGACACGCGGGTCCGACGTATACTAACGGACCGCGGCCGATTTAAAGGCTACCACCTAGCAAGTGTGGTGTCTGGCGGTGACACCACGTTGTCTTTCTTTGTTTCCACCAATGTTGTCGGCGTCCCACAAACTTAACATACAGCACATTTCTTGTAGTGTTGTATTGGATTTGGTGCGAATGTAATACTCTTCACTTCTAATGTCAAAGAGACGTAGCGTTGCTGCCTCTGGATACGGGGTCCGGGGTTCGATACCGGGCCGGGTTGGGGATTTCCTCTGCCCGGGGACTGGGTGTTTATGTTGTTCTCATCATTTCATCATCTTCTTCATTCGCGAAGAAATCACTTTGTCGGCGCGGGGCGAACATTATTGAAGCTGTGAAGCATGGTTGGTAGCACGTCAGTGGGTGAACACTTAGGCAACTTTCGTGTAACATCGGATGCGCTTTAACACATGGATATAGCTTCGTCTTCGATACCGTTCAATATGCTACAATAGGATGGAGGAAGGAGTTTAGGCAATACGCGAAACTCCCCAGACTCTTGTTGTGCGATAAAACTAACGTAGGACTATTTAATTATGTACTATCTAAATTTAGACCTTGAGACCGCGCTATGCTGTTCTTCTTTCATTATGGGCCGTAAGCAACTAAGCTAGCTTTATGCTCTCTTCAGTACTTCTTCGTCTGTTCACCTTTTCTTTCCCAGTTTCTACTGTATATCATCTTCAATGCTCCTGGGATTCATTTATCTGGGGAAATACTTGTTTCCGTATATTGTTCAGTCTTCAGTTTCTTGCTTATTTGTACCAATTTCTTCTAGGCCTTCATGCATTTTCCTAAGCCAGTTGGGTTAATTTATCTAAATTTTGTATGATTTTTCCTGGCGTTCTGCTAGGACTCATTCTTCATCTCTACTTTATTGTACGTTATTGTTTATTTCTGGGTGACTTCTTAATTTAAATACTTCTACAGTTCGTATATTTCTTAATATCTTCGTCACAATATTTCTTTCCTATTTCTTGATTACTTACTTTTCTTTTATTGATCATAAAATTAGTATTTGTGATACATATGTGTATTATGAATTAATTTATGTCTCGCAGTGATGAATTTTTGCGTTTACATAACGATGTTTTATTGCAAACATATTTTGTTAAGTCAGATGCTAAGTATATCTTCTGTAGCCTTGCTCTGATGGTTTCATTGTATGAGGAGAGTCTTTCTTCCAGGAAGCAGCTACGAATATTTATTTATTTGCAGGCTACCTTTGGATTATTACTATTATAATATTAGGAAAAGGTTTGCAAATGAATAAATTTTGCTCGTTGATTGATGAAAACTTTTTGCCCCTCTGTAAACTAAGAGTAAGTGCCTGGCCTATACAGTTGGATTCGAAAAGAGCATGGTTCCAGGCACGTGTGCGTACCTAATGTAGGCTATTCAAGATCTGTCTAAACCAGGTCAGTAGAGTACGTGGTCCCTGAAAAAGGGCACAGCTGATTTCCTTTTGCATCCTCGTTCAGCTGAGGTAGTGCCCAATCTCTAATGATCTTGATGTCAACTGGAAATTAAACTATAATCCTTTTTGACGTGCGCTAGACCCTTGGCAACAGGTTGGTAATCAGCATACTACTGTGTTGCAGGGATGTATTCGGCCGCCACCTGTCCCACATTGTTGTGCAGCAGAGCTGATAGGAACGTCTCTGATTACTTAATATAGACAGGGCGCTACGTTCTAGCCTCGTTTCCTCTGTTTGTCTCTTTCCCACGCCTTGTTAGTATTGTGAGTACATCTCCTCGCCACAGGTCCTGTCTCGCTTGAAGGTTTTCCGATTAACACGATAAACGTTTATCTAAGACGACTATGTAAGAGTTATGAATATTGCACATATTTTAAATTTCTTCATTTTTGCCGGTACACGCCTTCCATAGTGAGAGATGTAGAGGCCATGTTCTAACAAATTGCACAGTGAGGAGAGTGGTTTAGATGTCCACTTGGCCACACAGATGTAGGTTTTCCGTATGATATCTGTTGGTCCCTTTGGAAGGGTATCCGATATCCTTCCCGTTCCTTGTGTGGAAGTTCTGAGGTCTGTAAAGAGACAGACTGGGATTTTACACTAGTTATGCTGTGGGGATAGCATAGGCTTACACAAAAAAGAAAAATAATTGCTCAATCGAGGAGATAAAAAATACTGTTAAGCTTCAAAGCAAAATAAATTTCCAAACCATGACGACAAAAAGAAAACGTACATGATAGAACGACTAATCACTTAGCAAGCTCAACATTTTAACATTTTCTCTGCGTATGCAAGCTAAGGAAAACAAGTAAGCGAGTATGGCTCCGATGAGATACTTGAAGTTTTTTCGTGGATGTTCCATTCTCATTTTCAAACCAATTTTAATATTTTGTTCACTAAAATTCCACATCATTGTAGTCTTTCTGTAAATAATCACCACGTTTAGAGTTTGGTTAGAATATATGCTTTACTAGACATGGTCGTGGAACTGGAACCACGGGGCACACTGACATTTTGCACATTTACAAAGTATCATCAGGATTGGGCGCTACATTAAGTGCGAGAACGATCGAGCAAGGATCTGGTCCCGAGTCTTTGCATTTGTGCAATGACAATTAGCAGCGAAGTCACCTACCAGGCTAACAAGAAGTATTTTCATCACTTTCGGTTTCTTCAATTTATGATACTGTTTTCTCCTCTTCAGATGATACCATATCGAAGAACTATTATTTACGGTCACCACGTTCAGTTTACAGAAAAATTTCTAACTTGCAGCAAGGCATTCAACACAGATAAATTTCATTTAATTGTATCTATAAAGGAACATGTTTTTGCAATTCATTATTATTTAAATATTACTGGCAAGATAGTTTTGGATATGATAACATGCAGCACCATCTTATTCTACGTATTTTAATATCATCTCTGACCATTGTTTCTTTCTGCTAACCATACACAGTAACTCCGCGATGTTCACGTAATATTAAATTTTTTTCCTTAATCTTATTTTTGTGTAGGCACTGGCACTAAAAGATGCTCCTGGAAAGTTGTACGCTCTAGAAGGTGATGTCAGCAACGAGAAAAGCATCCTTGCTGCTTTCAAATGGATTAAGGACAATCTGAAAGGTGTCGACATCCTCATTAACAACGCTGGACTTGTCGTAGAGAGCGACCTATCATGTAAGTAAATATCGCAGTTTATGAGTTTGTTTCGGCATCTCAGTGAAGCAAAACATATTTGTATTCAGTTTGGCAATATCAGTGGATTTGGTGTGTTATAAATGCTATGCTTTCCGATAGAAGCTTATAATGCTGTCATTCTGCATCATATATATTAGTATTAGCACGTCTGGCGCATTTTATAATATCTGATAATCGATGAAATGACACAGGGAGTTTCTTTTGTCTACTGCTGCCATAGACAAAAAAAAAAAAAAAAAAAAAAAAAACATGAAGTGTCGCTGTAGGCATATCCCATTAGTGTGAGTATGCCTCGTAGAAAGAACTTTACAGTTTTATGCAGTTGCCCGAAAGATCGTTGATAAATTGTTGTAAATAGACTGTAAGAAGATTCTTAAAATAAATCTGTGTATACATTTTTATATTAGTTATTTACGTTAGAGCTGGCTATAGCACTATGCATCACTGACCGACCATAATTATATTCGAAGGCTGAACGATTTTTGGCATCTCGCTTTTATTTACTGTGGTATCCAAGAGTTCATCATGATCGTGAAATGAAGATATTGTTGTTGGACATTACTTCGCGGAAATTACAGATGAAAGTAAAGGCTAATTACCCTTTGAATACTACAGTGTATTTATCAAGATATTAGAGAAGTGGTGAGACCGAATATAAACTTTACAAGAAAAGTAACTGAAGTAAAAATTTCTTTCGTCGACAAGAAAAGAGTGATGGTTATGGATTGAGGTGGTGTTCTGTACGCTTCATGAAATCGTTTTAAGGCTCTTTTGCAACAGATCCCAGTTCTCAGAAAAAAATTGTGCATAGGTGTGGAAGACATGCCAAGCTTGGTCCTTCGCAGTCAGATACAGGGATAATGGTGGAGAATCAACGTGAAAGATACTTTCTCAGCGAAATAATTCATCAGAGCAGTTCGAAACTGTAGACATTATTTTAGTTGGAGAGCATCTGCATAGCGCTGGGCGTTAGCATTCCGAAAAGGAGGGGAATACATCTGTGAAGAGTATGTACCACTTCCTGCTAAAATATTTAGATTCAGCTACTTTTGCCTAAAGAATAATTGGCAACTTTGCGGATATATAAATCATTTAAGTTGCCTTAAAGTACATGTTTTCTTTCACTGATTTCCTACAGTACAATATACTGAGGTAACTCCTTGCTTAGGCTATAAGTGTTGGCGCACAAAAAGAAGTTCACTTCTGTGCAAAACTTAAGAATCAAAGTAACTTTCACGTGACGGATTACTGCTAACTATCACAGCTCCACGAAATTTGGACCACACATAGAAAGAACTGCTATAACGTGGTACAGAAGGTAACTGAAAGGAATACGTGTTGAGACAAATAGAGATTCTATTTTTGTTCAGCGACAATAATTATACTGCGACCACCGATATCTATAGTGGTCCCCTCGACGTCATTCTCAGTAGGTGTCTACTGTCATAAGAGAACTAGACAGGAAATGCTGGGGATGATATAGTCGATTATTCCGTAAACTGAAGAGCGAGCAGCTCTCGTGGTTGGAGAACTGACCTTTTCCAGAAGAAAGCCGCAACAGTCGTACAGGATGACTAACAGTCAGTTTCCCTACTGGCAGTAGAAGGCAGTGTGGCAGAGATTTGCGTTGCTTCTTTTCGTATATGTAGTTTCATTAGTAACTAATATCTGTATCCCAGTTAGGGTTAACGCATTTTGTGGAAAATAAACACTTCCCTGACGTGTCTGCGCACAACGCATTTTGTCAAAAATAAACACTCTCCAGGTGTGTCTACACACTGCGGAACCAGCAACTTAAGAGGCATAATGCGGAAGAGTCGGTATGATTGTGAAACAGCATGTAGTTGTTTCCTGCGACTTAGTGGTGTGGAGAGAGTGGGGACTTACTACCTCGATCTCCATTTTGCAGAGGCAGATATGAAGGAAGTAAGTGACTTCATTCTGGCGACCCAGCATCCCTCACACTTCTGCTATCCATCCCTGCTCCCTTCCACTACCACCAGTTACATCCCCAGAGAACAATTTATCCCTCAATACGGCTCTGCTGTACTTAGATACGGTACAGCCATTTAATATTTAGCCTTGACCCACTTCATTTAACAATAAACATTAATTTTATACCATTAAAACACTATTCTTAATAATTTGCGATTTTTACATCGCCTGCAACGCACAAACTGTTAGTTCTAGAAAAAAAATTAACAGGACTTTTTTGTAGGAAATTTAATGTAGTTTAATTTTGTAGTGGAAAACATTTTCGCTAGACGCTACAGTTTTCGAGTTATTCAAGAAAAACGTCAAAAAGTGACCTTCAAACGCCACCCACCCTACACTCACTTCCCGCATGTGGACATTTTTAATATGCTGTTTATTACACTTCCCCCTACCACCGGTCAAAAATTTGTGACTACGCTAATTTTTCTCCTATTCGCCCTTTCGTGGTCTTTGTTGGCTGGATACAACTGACACTTGAATTTTAGTCACGTTTGTTTGAAGTATTCTTTTCACTGTCGTAATCATTATGTAGGACAATGCAAATATAACCCGTACATAGTTGTTAAATAGTCGGGTTGTTTTCCTATATTTGTCAGTCTTGTTTCCTGTGCGACCAGCGCGTATTCCATGTTCCACTTTCCTCTGAGCCCGAATGTAACGTTCTCGCGTCTTTAGAAAAAAATAAAGGCAGGTATACGTTCAGATGACAACAGTAGATGACAGGAAAACTGTGTAGCATGGAAGAAATTTGGAAGAAATGTAGTGGCTTGCCCTCCAATTTTTACCGGCTATGTCAACCAGAGGTGTTGTAGGTTGTAGACACGTGGTTGACGACGTATGGAAGTTTGGGTCTGGCCGTGAAGCGTGGCCGGGTAGCCTAACGCTAAGGCGACCGGTCAAGATAAGCGGGAAATAGGGGTTCGTGGCCTGGTCACACACAAATTTTCATTGTCGTCATTCCATTGTACAGTTGATGGTTGTTCATCTTCACAAGCAAGAGGTTACAGTATTCTGTAGCCAATGGCCTATCATACCATCACGCTAAGAGTTGTGCCTATGTGAACATGACGATTGCAGTCTGCCAACGTTCGTTTTCCTCGAAGCCTCCTCACACCCGCCCGTTGTGAGCTTGCCAGAAAAGACGACGTGGTGCCACATCTGAATCCAGTGTCGCTGTGGTGGGCCCTCTCTCTACTGTTGTGTTAAAGTAATACACAACAGCGGTCGCCATGTTGACAGTCTGTGGTGCTCCAGGCATCTTTGGACTGTCCGTGTTGATATTCGTCTTGCAGTGAACATTCTCATTTCCTGACTCAAGGTTCGTGGCGTGTCTGGACCATCCTACACGATCTGCATGTCTTTCCTCTCTGGCGCTACTCGCTAGCAGCTCCTGCTACTCTGCATGGCGTTGAGTATAGTTCTCCTGATCCCAAAGGCTCCAGATTCACACGGAAGTCGCAAAGGATCCCAATCAATGAGAATGACAACGTTGTGGGACGATAGATCTTAGTCTCGATACGCCATTGTCACATCGTCGAACATGATGCGTGCTGGTAGACTTTTCTTCTACTTACACAGCCAACACTCCAATGCGGTTTTTGGATGAGGAACCCAATGAGTAAATTTTTCTTGTATTATGAATGTGCAGGGGTTTGATACTACCTATACCACACTTCATGAGACTTTGATGTTCGTTGCATGCCACCTTCATAATAAAGCAATTAAACTCTAAGATAAGAAAAACGACGCACCACGAAGGAATTATCCAAGTGTGACGGAAATCGGTAGATGTGATGTACATGTACAGACAAACGCTCCTGATGCGTCATTTCTTTCGACACATCGAAATTAAACACATAACCAGGTTGTAGTTGGCAAACACTTTATTACAAACATATGCTGTTAATGAAACCAAGAGTAACACGATTATAATAAAAGGCATCTGGCCTACAGAACCAGCAGGTGTACTCAGGTTGGAACATTACTGCATTTAAATATGACAGACCTAGATCTTTCAAAATTTACTCAAGCAATTTTCACTAATAAAAACAATGTTCATAAACCCCATTAATAAAATTTAACTGGTATAACTGAATGCTTCATGACTTACGTAGGAACTGGCTTTCACGCAATCCATATCAAATTCTAAAACTGCTTCCATTGACTGATTTTAAGCAATTTTAACAAATTAAAAGTATCATATTAATGCACTCGACTAAGCTTCTCTTTCGTATTACTCACAGGTACGCGGTTCACATACATTTCATGGCCAGAATATAATAATAGGATATTAAATAGTCTTAACATGGAGCCGTTACAATTTTTACGTTGAAAATTAGTGATGGACGCAAGCAGACCGAAAGGTGCTACCAGATAGAGGAGATTCACGGACGAGAAGGTAAAATGGAACTATACTCAACTTTGGGCTACAATTAAGCCTCCAGAAAACCACAACACTCCACCGGAAAGATGGAATTGCAGGACACTAACAACGTAACCACAGACACAGATCCAGGTCCTTAAATTTCCCTCTTCCACCGTGATACCCCGATCGGAGTTTGCTCGCGTCGACCACTGCCAATTATGTGAAACATAAACACATGGGCGGCAGACAACATTCTGGCGCATCAGATAGAGAAACGTATCTGCCCAACTGGTTATAAATAAACCTGTAATTATACCGGACTAACCTAGGTAACCACTTGACAGGTAACGGCTCTTAAAATTTGATTAGCCAGTTCTCTAGAACAAAGAAATAAAATAATAACATAGGAACAGGATATAGGAAAATTATTTCGGCCCGCTCTTGAACGTCAGGCACAGACTTACGTATTGTTTGGCATGACCTCTAGCTACGCATTAAGCACGGCTATTTGTGGTGTGTAGCGAGCACCCCCTTACATACCATCAACATATCAGGCGCCCAACCAAGTACAGTGACAAATAACTGAAACAATAAAGATAGTTTTCAGTGCACTCGGATATTCAATTAATGTGAACAGAACCCACCAAGAAACAATTCGACGACTCCAGTTCGTTCACTTTGAGTAACATGTAACAGACGCGAAGGAAATCTGTCCTTCAAATCTCCAGGAAATCCCAATCACCACCGTCAGCGGATCTGCATTCGAACGGCGAAACACGCTGCAGCGGCTGCCCACGCTACTTCGACGTACCGACTCGGTCACTTGCCAGCGCCACACGTCACTGTCGCTCACACAGCTGATCCCCGAACGCAAGCCCCTACAGAGCGCGCGCGCCGTAGTTAAATAGCCATCCACCAAAGATGCGAAGAAGACAAGCAGGCATCGAAAATCGACTCACAACGATCGGGATGGCAATCGATGGAGAAAGGCACTAGCAGCGCACCAGCTCAGCTCCGACAACCATGAGTGATGTTCTGAGGTGCTTTCATAGCAGGACCCCTGTGGTTGTCATCCGCAGTACCCTTTAAGCAAAGCGCTCTGTTACCCTTCATGACAGATTATCCTGGGCTTACATTTCAGCAAAATGATGCCTGCCCGCGCACGGCGAGATTTTCTGCTGCTTGTCTTACATTGGCCAGCAAGATCGTCGGGTCTCTCCCCAATGGAGAAGGTTTGGATCATTGTGGGCAGGGCCCTCCAACCAGCTCGAGATTTTGACTATCTAACGCGCTGATTGGACACATCTTATCATGATATCCGTCAGGACGACAGCCACCAACTCTGTCGATCAGTGTCAAGCCGAAGAACTGCTTGCATAAGAGCCAGAGGTGGATCAACGCGTTATTGACTTGCTTAATTTGTGAAGTTCTTTCTCTTAATAACCCATCTACATTTTCTGAAACTGTAATCATTTGTTTGTCTGTAGACTTACATCACATAGGGATAATTCCTTGGTGCTGAGTCCTTTTTTGTCTTAGAGTGTACGCGGCCAGCAGCGTATTTTTCTGAGAACACTCTAACTAGTATTTGTTGTTCTCGCCTGAGAGTATTAAAGTTTGACTCTTTGCCGTCTTGATGTGGACAGCCGCACCTACGGAATCGTGGAAGCGCATGCTGGACGTGAACGTGCTGGGACTGTGTATCTGCACCAGGGAGGCCGTGCAGGACATGCTGAGCAGGGGCGTTGACGACGGCTTCATCATCCACATCAGCAGGTAAGCCCGTGTCCAGTATAATCCAAACTTCCAACTTGTCCCCTTACAGTGCACCAATCTACACGGAGAGAAGTAACCATTCTAATATAATAAATCATAACCTGCATGGAAAGACATAAGTGTCATTTTTCCCATGCCCTCTTCGGAAGTGCAATCGTAGAGAATTAGTGAGAAAGTGATTTTATGAAACCTCTACCAAACATTTTGGCGTGTCTCTCGGCTTCGCCTTCAAACATTATGAATCACCTCGAAGGGAACGATCTATTGATACGTAATCAGCATGGTTTCAGAAAACATCGTTCTTGTGCAACGCAGCTAGCTCTTTATTCGCACGAAGTAATGGTCGCTATCGACAGGGGATCTCAAGTTCACTCCGTATTTCTAGATTTCCGGAAAGCTTTTGACACCGTTCCTTACAAGCGACTTCTAATCAAGGTGCGGGCCTATGGGGTATCGTCTCAGTTGTGCGACCGGATTCGTAATTTCCTGTCAGGAAGGTCGCTGTTCGTAGTAATAGACGGCAAATCAACGAGTGAAACTGAAGTGATATCAGGTGTTCCCCAGGGACGCGTTCTGGGACCTCTGCTGTTCCTGATCTATATAAATGACCTGGGTGACAATCTGAGCAGTTCTCTTAGGTTGTTCGCAGATGATGCTGTAATTTACCGTCTAGTAAGGTCATCCGAAGACCAGTATCAGTTGCAAAGCGATTTAGAAAAGATTGCTGTATGGTGTGGCAGGTGGCAGTTGACGCTCAATAACGAAAAGTGTGAGGTGATCCACATGAGTTCCAAAAGAAATCCGTTGGAATTACTCGATAAATAGTACAATTCTTAAGGCTGTCAATTCAACTAAGTACCTGGGTGTAAAAATTACGAACAACTTCAGTTGGAAAGACCACATAGATAATATTGTGGGGAAGGCGAGCCAAAGGTTGCGTTTCATTGGCAGGACACTTAGAAGATGCAACAAGTCTACTAAAGAGACAGCTTACACTACACTCGTCCTCTGTTAGAATATTGCTGCGCGGTGTGGGATCCTTACCAGGTGGGATTGACGGAGGACATCGAAAGGGTGCAAAAAAAGGGCAGCTCGTTTTGTATTATCACGTAATAGGGGAGGGAGTGTGGCAGATATGATACGCGAGTTGGGATGGAAGTCATTAAAGCAAAGACGTTTTTCGTCGCGGCGAGATCTATTTACGAAATTTCAGTCACCAACTTTCTCTTCCGAATGCGAAAATATTTTGTTGAGCCCAACCTACATAGGTAGGAATGATCATCAAAATAAAATAAGGGAAATCAGAGCTCGAACAGAAAGGTTTAGGTGTTCGTTTTTCCCGCGCTCTGTTCGGGAGTGGAATGGTAGAGAGATAGTATGATTGTGGTTCGGCCGGCCGGAGTGGCCGAGCGGTTAAAGGCGCTACAGTCTGGAACCGCACGACCGCTACGGTCGCAGGTTCGAATCCTGCCTCGGGCATGGATGTGTGTGATGTCCTTAGGTTAGTTAGGTTTAAGTAGTTCTAAGTTCTAGGGGACTTATGACCACAGCAGTTGAGTCCCATAGTGCTCAGAGCCATTTTTGATTGTGGTTCGATGAACCCTCTGCCAAGCACTTAAATGTGAATTGCAGAGTAATCACGTAGATGTAGAATGTCGCCAACCCGCAACGCATCTTTGCGTAGCGGGTTATCGTCAGCTCGACCCAGGCATTCAGGTTCGTTTCCGTGGTATCCGGCTCAGCCCCTATTTGGGCCTCCCGGTAAGCAGCCAGAGCCCGTAGAAGATAGCAGCAGGGATCGATTTCGATAGACGATAGGAAAATTGTAACCTTCCGCCCCGCGATTATTTCTGGTCGCTCGGAGTCGGCTAGAGTCAGTTCCGTCCTCGCCTGCCAGCGACTAATATACTACCACCGTTTGAACAGCGCCTCGGATTGGACGCTCCATTCGCCATCCGGACGGTTGCGCTCTCGCGACCTGTGTTCCGATCCTTGGTGTTCTGCGTCGTGGATACGGTGTGCTGCTCGATAGAACTATGAAGACGTACTTTATTTAGAGATAGACTCTCAACTGGTCAAGAGAACGTAATCTACGCTCTCAAGAGTATAGCCGGCACGGTAGCTCAGCGTGTTCGGTCCGAGAGCCGGTTGGCCTCTGTAATAAAAAACTGAGTGGAAGGATCAACCACCGAACTTGAACGGGATGTCTTGCGACGTCCGCAAGGACCAAATACAACGATAAAAAAAAGAGTATATTTTCGTTTCGTTGGAGAAGAATTGTTGCGACGAACTTTTCCTTTGCTTTGCTAAGAAGAATTTCTGGAAAACGTTTACTATCTTTTGTCGTGTAGAATCAGAAACAGCAGACTCCTTTTTTTTTATTCGAAGTTTGCTGGTTCGAGTAAACAAAGTTTAATTACAGCTATTTTCGATCTTGTGAAAGTATTCCGTGTGAGGAATACTTCACAATTAACGTGTGATTTTAAGGGTAATCATGTATACAGAGATATTGACTTCTGTGGGCTGCTCTAGCAAAGTGGTTGTTAGTCATGACATCTCCTAAATGATTAATCTTACACTTCACTTAGACTGTGCTTTAATAAGTTTGACTCTTTACGTCTCCAATCTTCTCGTTGCTACAATTATTGCAAGTACTTGCTATACTGCCAACGACCTTGCCGCAATGCTAACACTGGTTCCTTCAAATCACCGAAGTTAAGCGCTGTCGGGCTGAGTTAGAACTTGAATGGGTGACCATCCGGTCTGCCGAGCGCTGCTCGAGAGCGGGATGCACTCAGCCTTTGTGTGGCAAACTGAGGAGCAACTTGTTTGAGAAGTAGCGGCTCCGGTCTCGTAAACCGAAATACGGCCTGGAGAGCGATGTGTTGACTACATGCCCCTCCATCTCAGCATCCAGTGACGCCTGTGGGCTGACGATGACACGGCGGCCGATCGGTACCGTTGGGCCTCGACGGCGTGTTCGGGCGGAATTTAGTTTAGTTTTACTTATTATACTCGATGTCTTGCGTAAGTACTCGGATGATTTTTCCATCTGATACTTCTTTTTGAGCCTGCAAGGTGTCTACTTTAGTTCGTGAACTATACTGGAAGTTTATTCTAAAATGCTCATAGCTCGCGCCTTGATTTTGGGCCGCCGACGATGCCTGTGAAGATATGTGGAGCAGATTTCACTGACACATGACAAGAAAGTAATAGCTGAGCCATTTTCTTTTGGCTCCTCTAGTGGAGTGCTACGGCACAGTGAGGTATGAATATCAATGTGCATCAGAACTGCAGACATCAACCTGCCAACAATCACGAAATTAATTACGTAACTTTATTTAGTCAAGGTGACAGTTAAAAAACTTTGTGACTATCCCTCGAAAATATTTTATGTTAAACTGGAGCTCTTTTTCTCATTTAAATTATGTAATTATTTCGATTCGAGAGCGTCTGAATAGTCTTTAAATCTTCTCAATTACTATCTATATTATAATGTGAAATCCGGTTTCGCCATTACATACTGTGTGAACTCTGTCCACGGAAGATTTGTATTCCACGTAGTGAAACTCTTGTTAGCACACAATTTGGTACCTCTACCCTATCACATTAGAACGAAATTGACATTTCACAGCAAATCAAGGAATTACTTCCAAGAAGCAGTTCTATAATGTATTAATTGTTCTCATACATATGTATGAGTTTGCAAGTTGCAAATTCACGCTGTAGCAGGTGACAAAAGTCGTGGAGTACCTCTTAATATAGTGTCGGACATCCTTTTGCTCTGTGTAGCGCAGCAACTAGACTTGGTATGGACTCTGCAAGTCGTTGGAAGTCCCCTGCAGAAATATTGAGCCACGCTGCCTCTATAGTCGTCAATAATTGCGAAAGTAGTGCCGGTAAAATATTTTGTACAAGAACTGATCTCTCGATTACGTCCCATGAATCTTCGATGGAATTCATGTCGGGCGATCTGGTGGCCAAATCATCTGCTCAAACGGTCCAGAATGTTCCTCAAACCAATCGTGAACAATCTTGGCCCAGTGATATGGCGCATTGTCATCCACAAAAATTACATCGTTGTATGGGAACAAGAAGTCCACGATGGCTGCAAATGGTCTCCAAGAGGACGACGAACCATAGGCTCCAGTCCATTCCATGTAAACACCTTTATGGAGCCACCACCAGTCATGCACAGTGCATTGTTGACAACTTGGGGTCTGCGCCACACTCGAACCCTGCCACCAGCTCTTACTAAGTTAAATCGTAGCTCATCTGACCGCTCTGTGATTTCCAGTCGCCTAGGGTCCAAACGATATGGTTTCGAGCCCAGGAGAGTTCCTGCAGACGATGTCGTGCTTGTTAGCAAAGGCACTCGCGTCGGTCATTTGCTGCCGTAGGCTATTAACGTAACGTTTCGTCGCACTGTCCTAACGGATACATTCGTCGCACGTCCACCATTGATTTCTGAGGCTATGTCACCCAGTTTTATTTGTCTGTTAGCACAGATAACTCTACGCGAACACTGCTGCTGTCGATCGTTAAATGAAGGACATTAGCCACTGGGTTATTCGTGGTGGGAGGTAATGCCTGAAATTTAGTGTTCTCGGCACACTATTGACACTGTAGATCTCGAATGTTGAATTCCCTAACAATATCCCAAATGAAATGTCCGATGCGTCTAGCTCCAACTACCATTCCGCGTTCAGTTTGTTAATTCCAATTGTGCGGTCATAATCACATCCGAAATCTTTTCACATGAATCGCCCGAGTACAAATGACAGCTCCGGCAATGCACTGCCGTTTTATACCTTGTGTACGCGATACAACCGCCATTTGTATATGTGCATATCACCTGATTCTATTACGTAAAGGAATGACCTGCTATACTTTGTGGTTTTTAATGACCTCCGTATCTAGTGTAACACATTCAATCACACGAATCTTTATTTGTATCACCTACGAAATTTCCAATTGAACCGGGTTGTTTCCTGACAATTACGTTTAATTTAGGTCAGATGCACCAGATGCAGATGAGCAATGCGTTTTCACAGCCGCAGATCATCAAGATTTTCTGGGCGAGATCGGATATTTCTTAGGATTCTCAAGACAGTCTACACAGTGCTCTCATATAATGTGCTCCTTAATATTAACTGGCAAGAACATGTGGCAATGCAGATGTAGTCCTGAATTACAAGAATAATAACTCATCGCTGTTCGAACTGGTCATTCATGTCGAAAACTAGGATGTTTTTATTAAATTTGACCGATTATTACTTTCAGTTTCCCCAGGGCGGTTTTTGACGTGGCTCAACAAATGTGACGAAACCAAGACGCTCTTGGCTCTGTAATATGAATGAAAATGTTTGTGTTCTTCGACGAGGTCGCTGGAATGCCAGTACAAGAGCGGACTGGAATAGATCAGAAAATTATCCGAGGGGTATTCAAGAGGGAAAAAATATAAAATAATAAGTACCAAAATCAAACAATAAAGGAAAGTACAGAGAATGAATAAAATCCATCTCGGTATCCGCCTGAAATGATTTCGGGGAAATGATGAGAAAGATAAATCTGGAAATTCGGACAAATATCTCAAACTTCATCCTCTAATTCTGCTCCGTGAACAGATGGTGAGCGCAAGACTGCCAGCAATGAGTACTGTAACACCCCCCTCCCCCCCCCCCCAACCCCCCTCGTCGCGGGGAACACAATGGGGAGCCGGAGCATTGTGTAAACGAGGAAATCGATCCTGAGTGTAGTGCTTGGAGAAGTATAGATTGTCTTTATATTCCCTGTCTTATTACAGGTCATTTACTTCAAGCTAAAGATTAGCGCAATTTGAGTACTGGAAGCGTTTTATCTTCCCATCACTAGCGCTACGAATCCTAATTTTTTCACCAGCGTGACTGGCCGCTTCGTCCGTAGACACATAAACTAATAAATTCCGCTAGAAACTTACATTTGATACACTTCCTTCAACGATGTCAAGAATGCCACGTCCAACTGTGTTCCTGCCATATCTACACTTTTATAGAGCGCTGAAGATTTTGCAAGGTGGCTATGAACCTTCTCTGCTATAACCTGTGTGGGACGCATGATTGACATTTTTGAATGACACCACGCGCGGTTGTTCTATCTGAAGTTGACATAAATGTTCAGCTACAGTTACCAAGTATTCATTTATTAAATCACCATCTATGAAAAGGCGCAAGGACTTCGCCAGTAGTGAAAGTGAAAAATAGCGAAAATTTGTAGGTCATCCGAACGGCACATTCGCTTAATTTCTGTTCCTCTTCTTCTTCCTCATCCCAGAGGTTACTTTAATGTTTTACAACTTCTTATACACGCTCAGGTCCTTCGAAATTTTTGGTATCCGTATTCGTGTACCTGGTAAGACATGTAGTGCCTTTGCAAACTGGCTTCCTGAAAGTGTTGAGTCTTGTGATATACTAAATATTTAGTTAACCCATCTATTTGTGTAAAAAATGCAACATTCCACGCACTGTGGATCGAAACCGAAGATTTTTTCGGCGTTATACAGTGCCGACTCGCCACCGGTGTCAAAACTGACCCTCCTCTATTTTGCAGCTGCAGCTTCTCCTGTGTTGTCGCAACCATACAGTGCATGCCCATTTTCCTCACTCTCTGCCTCGTTTCAACTGCTGTGTTCGCGAGCAAGGGTGTGAGCAGGCAAGAGTGCTCACTCTCAAAATCAGCGAGTTGTTAAGCCCTGCTCTAGTATGAAGGTTCACTGTGCTAGCTGATTTGGACTCTATGCTATAGGCTGGCAGACAAGAAAGAATATTACATGCTCTGATCAAAAACTGACATTGGTGTAGGCCAATTGCAGTAGGGGGGAGACTGACAGATCAGCTCTTGCAGAACATATTTGCAGCCAGGAGACCACCATATTCATTTTGACAGGACTTAAGTACTGGCAGCCGCGAGCGGATACCACGAAAGACTATACACAGAAGCCATAGAGATTTAAAATACCCCAGGAATTACAGTAGGAAGGACGAGGGCGTGAAATGGAATGACATTTGGATCCCTGTGCTGAAGAAGATGTGTACCAGTCTTCCACCATGGGGTGATAGCAATAGCAGACGACGGCAGTCGACAACGGCCAATTGCGCGCGGGTATTCAAAACATGTGACGTCACGCCACTGCGTGGGAGCTGGCGTAGACGAAATTTTACTGCAGTCAACAGCAAGCTAAGGTGTGAATCGGACACTCAAAGAAACTACGATAGTCCTTGAAAACGTCCTCTGAAGATGTGGACGAAACGTTGGGTTTAAAAGTGAAATCTGTGTGGTGTCACCGCCAGACACCACACTTGCTAGGTGCTTGCCTTTAAATCGGCCGCGGTCCGTTAGTATACGTCGGACCCGCGTGTCGCCACTATCAGTGATTGCAGACCGAGCGCCGCCACACGGCAGGTCTAGAGAGACTTCCTAGCACTCGCCCCAGTTGTACAACCGACTTTGCTAGCGATGGTTCACTGACAAAATACGCTCTCATTTGCCGAGACGATAGTTAGCATAGCCTTCAGCTACGTCATTTGCTACGACCTAGCAAGGCGCCATTATCAGTTGCTGCTGATATTGTAAATAATGTACCGTCAAGAGCGACGTTCACCATTAATGGATTAAAGTTAAGTATTCCACCATCTGCGTCCGTTTTTCTAAGTTCTAATTTCCTTGTCCTGTCCCAGACCTCACGCCAGTCTGCGTGAGCTTAAACGCGTGCCTTTCGGCTTCCTCTAAATTTAGTGGGTTGGTCTCCTGCCAATCCACAACAAAATCCTTTCCATCTCGGTGTAAAAGCCCAGAACATTTTATTATCTGTGACATGGCGGTGAAAGTTAGCATTTTGCAATTTGGCAGTTCGTTAACACTCTCCTTGACTGGATATTATTTGCCGCACATAGGTTCCTCTTCATTAAGAATCTACATATACACATACATCACACTCCTCAAGCCACCTAACGGTGTGTGGCGGAGGGTACTTTCTGTACCACTATCTGATCCCTCCAATCCTGTTCCACTCGCGAATAGTGCATGGGAAGAATGAAGCCTCTGTATTGGCTCTAATTTCTCGAATTTTCTCCTCGTGGTCAATACGCGAGATGTATGTGGAGGGAAGTAATACGTTGTCTGACTCCTCCCGAAAAGTGCTGTCCCGAAATTTCAATAGTAAATCTCTCCGCGATGCACAACGTCTCTTGTAACGTCTGCCAGTGGAGTTAGTTTAGCATCTCCGTAACGCTCTCTCGCCAGCTAAACGATCCCGTGACGAAACGCGCCGCTCTTTGTTGGATCTTCTCTACCTCCTCTATCAGTTCTAACTCGTAGGGATCCCAGATAGATGAGCAATATTCAATAATCGGGCGAACAAGCGCCTTATAAGCCACCTCTTTCGTGGATGAGTCACATTTCCTTGAGATTCTTCCGATGAATCAGAGTCTTGTGTCTGCTTTTCCCACTATCTGTTTCATATGGTCATTCCACGTAAGGTAGCTCTGGACAGTTACGCCTAGGTATTTTGGGCAGACGCTGTCTCCAACTGTTCCTCATCAATAGTGTAGCTGTACAGTAGTGGATTTCTTTTCCTATGTATGCGCAGTACGTTACATCTTGTATCTGCTGCTTGTCTGGGACTGCAGGTAGTCTCACAGTTTCCTGTCCTTGTTTCCAGCTTAACTGCACACCTGCCAGCGTTCGGAACAGAAACCGCCATGTACTCTGCCACCAAGCACGCCGTCAACGTGCTGCTCGAAGGCCTCAGGAAGGACCTCGTCGCCAAAAAGAGCAAGATTCGCGTGGGGGTAAGTCAACATCTGTTACTAAATTGTACCTTAACGGGACCAAGCAGGGATAAATAGCATCAAATCTCTTGTTCTAGAAACAATGTAGATTATTTGACTCAATAAGCACGTTTCTCGCCATACTTTCTAGAATGGTAACAGAGACACGTGTAGGTATTTACTCTTAACATGTCTTCTGCCTTAGCCTTACCGAATGTGAGCGTGTTTGGCCATCTTTTTAATAGTATATCACGAATAGTTGGTGTTTAGACCGGTAAGAACAGGACTGTCATTAACAGACTCCTATGTTTCATTCAGTTTCATAACTGTTTCTAATTTGTTTCTTGATGAATTTCATCGTTTCCTGTTCATTTATAGTTCTTACGAACATCTCTATCTCTCTCACTTGATGAACAACTCAATACAATTTCATAACTCATTTCGGTAATTCAGAACTGGTCGCACACACTGATTACAAACTTTTCCTTTTGGGCACAACACCTATTTCCCAAAAGCGGTAAAAGACTTTTGGATTCTTCTGATTATTTATTTTATTGTCCATACAGCAATACTTTGCATTTACCCTAAATGGAAAATGTCCGTCATCTAGTAGTATATTATTATAGGCAAAACAATTGTGTTTCAGACACATCCTAGTAACACGTATTCCTTTTTGGTTTCCGCTGTTTACCTAGGGCTATAGAGAGTAGGTTTCGTGATATTGCATCTTCGAGCTCTTCTTTCAGTTCTGAATTTCTCACTATCTTTATGAAGTCTAACAGAAGCTACAGTATTCAAACGTATGTTCCTTACCATACTATCGTAGTTTCAGCCAGCGTCTGGTTTCTCAAGAACTGTTGGTAACGATAGTTACCAAACTTTACATTGTCCATTACAGAGTATGTTAGGTAACTAGCATTTTTAACCCACCTGTATTCTTTCACGTAGACCATGAGTTCCCAAACTTTTCCTCTGACGGAACACTTGGGGGATCTTGGTACTCTGATGGAACACATTGTTTATTTTGAAGATCGAAAAACTTGTTTTGTTCAGTGAGTACTTCAATTTTAAATCATAGCTAATAATACAGAAATTATAATAAAATTTTAAAAATATTCAATATCGTAACAATATCGAAAAAACCTCATGTTATTAATAGTTTTTCACGGAGTACTTACTCACTTCCCGCGGAAAGTCAGTGTTCCGCAGAACGCTTTTTGAGTAACTATGATGTACAGTGTAACAAATGCAACGTCACTCCAGCTTTCGGAATTTCTTCTTCTCAGACATTCTGTAACTAATTTTGCAACCTCCATTTGTATTACCTAATTTCCATATTTAGCATATTATTATTACCATCCTGTGTTTCCGATTCATTGTTTGAACTACACAAACATTTAAAAAGTTGTATATTCGTACAATTTCCTCTCTATTGTAAGTTAGTTCGACATTTATTAATGTAAATCGTAGACCGAAGAGAAATTTATATAATTTTAAGTCGAAGAGATAGTAATATGTATTGCAACAGCATAAATACAAATGTATTCGACCCTACATTTCCTTCATTAGTAGGCTAGCGCGCTTAATTAGTTCAAAAAAAATTTTTGTAATGCATTTAGGACGGTATTCCAACTTTATTTCCCTGTGTTAATGCGTGAATAGCCGGCAAAGTGAAATCGCGTCCCCTCATGACGGAATCCCCAGAAGATCTGGAGTAAATACCCTCCTTACGAAGTACCCAGAACATTTGTCTGCAATTTTCTCAGTCCTCTCTCTTTGGTGATATGCTGATGGCTGAGATTGTTGCAACGGACGACTCTTGCAGTTTTTAGATGGATTCTACCGTGGGAGGAGGCACGGTGGTCAAGACAGTGGACTAGATGTCGTGAAGAGAGGAGCTCAATTCCTGTTGCAGTTTTTCAGATATGGGGCTGATGTAGTTTTCGAAAGAGATTAATGTGAATGCTGGGATGGTTCCTTTGGAACGGTTATGGTCGATTTATATCTCCAGCTATGCTACCTGTATATTCGTGCTTCCTTTCCAGCGACTTCTTCGTCGACGAAAATTGATTCATAATCATATGTAATGGACTCTGACAAAAGGCTTGAGTGATGGAATATTTATTTTTATCTGCGTAATATTACAATCTGTGATAAGAGAAATTCGCTTACTCACTTAGAGGTGCTTTAACATTGAGCCACATTGTTGCTTGCTATTTGAATAAAATATCTTTGAGAATCTATCGCAAGGGGTTCACAGCACAATGAACAACGCGTTATTGCTACCTTACTGAACAACGAGACAGAAATATTAACATTTTTCCCCAGATGAGTTTTGTTAGTTTTTGGGTTCGAATAAGCGATTATTGGTGAGATACGTTTCGTAGTTTTGATGTAGAAGGTGAGGATAAAAATGAATCTGAACTTTGAATCTGTATGAACCTGAACTTTGTTTGCTGTTGTTATGGTTAGTTGAATGGCATACCACATGGGCGTCTCTACCGTCCTCACAAGAAATGTGCGTCACCATCATAGTACGAGATACAATAATAATAACTATAAAAAGGAAGGTGATGATAATAATTTTGACGGAACTCCAGAGAGTGTTACAAAAATTGCTAACGTGAAGACGGTGCGCACTTTTTATTGCTGTCCCACGTACCTGGTTTTTATTGGCTGCTGTCAGTCTATGCTCCATTCTAAGACGTTACCAGACTGTTGTGTATGAGGACAATGAGCCGCCACATCAAAGCCTCTTTATGTAGCAACAGGGAATCATAGCATTACCATTACGTTGTGCTTCATTTCCTATTTCATTGACAAGTTTTACATTGTATAGAAGAGAGAAGCTGTCAATCTCACAGAGCGAAATTCCGTTACAGGCAGTTTCTCCGGGCACTGTGAAGACAGAGCTGCTAAACAACGGGAAATTCTGGCCTAAAGACCTTTACGATAGAGCCCCGTACATGGAACCAGAGGATGTAGCAGAAGCCGTGGTTTACATGTTATCCCAGCATCCTCGAGTACAGGTAAGCTTCTTTCACAGTTCTTTCAGCGCAAAATAATTTAGTTTATCTATCACGGCTTAGAAGCCTTATGTATTTCGAAAGTGTCACGTGTTTTGAACTACGTTCTTATAAACCGATCGGTAGTAAGTGTCCTAATTTTTAGCTGACACTACTGTTGCGCAAAGCAGGTTTTTTTCGCTTTTACAGCGCTTAACAATTGAAACACTTTCTTTTGATGTTGCAGGTTCATGACATCGTTTTACGTCCAAACGGTAGTGCTGCATAAGGACAATAATAGTGGAGAATTACAGATGTTGCTATTGTAGTCCTGCTATTAATAAAATTGTCTGAAAAGACGAAGAATTAGTAACGCTTTGTGATGCTGGATCTTCGTGAACTGTGTCGTTATAAAACACATTGACATAATACAACAAAAATACAGTTGTATTCTGAAATCTGCTTATTCCACGTTTACTATCTTACGTGGAACATATTGAAGCCCTTGTACGTGTTTCATGCTTTTGTTTCACAGAATGCCTGTCATTTGTGTGGTTGTCAAAGATGAAAACGTTTCGTATTACGCTGTATGAGTGGAGTTGTGCTATGTACAAAAGTCCTGCTATTAATAAAATTGTCTGAAAAGACGAAGAATTAGAATAAGGTTTCCTTTACAAAGAAGAATTTACGAGGGTAATCCCAAAAGTAAGGTCTCCTATTTTTTATAAGTACATAGACCTGTCTATTTCTACAATGGTTTACATCAGTTTACAGCTTGAACATATAGCTATTTTTCGACATAATCACCATTTCTGTAGACGCATTTTTGTAGACGCTGTGGTAGTTTTTGTATACCCATGTCATACCAGCTAGCCGCCATGCTGTTCAGAAAGCTATGAACCTCTTCTTTCACCTCGTCGTCGGAGCTGACTCGCTTTCCGGCCAAATGTTCTTTTAACCTTGGGAACAGGTGATAGTCACTGGGCGCCAAGTCAGGACTACAGGGTGGGTGGGTGATTATGTTCCACTTAAACTGTTGCAGGAGAGCAACGGTTTGCCGAGCGATATGTGGGCGAGCGTTCTCATGGAGAATGTGTAAGCCCTTGCTCAACATTCCTCTTCTCCGGTTCTGAATTGCCCGTTTGAGTTTTTTCAGAGTCTCACAGTACCTGTCAGCGTTAATTGTGGTTCCAGTGAGCATAAAGTCGACTAACAATACCCCTTTCCGATCCCAAAAAACGGTTGTCATGACTTTACCGGCAGACTGTGTTTGTTTGAATTTCCGCGGCTTTGGCGAAGAAGGATGCCGCCACTGGCGTGATTTTTGCTAGGTCTCAGGTGTTAAGTGATATGCCCAGGTTTCGTTACCCGTGACAATTGAGGTCCAGAAAGTTGTCCTGTTCGGCTGCAAGGCGGTGAAGAAATGCGCGGGAAGCGTCAACTCGTTGCCGCATGTGGTCCTCAGTCAGCATGCATGCGTGGCACCCATCTTGATTACACCTTCCAGTAATCCAATGTTTCCGTTAAAATTGTGTGAGCGGTGCTTCGGGAAACCTCAGGAACCAGCGTGCAGAGATCATCCAGAGTGGTCCGCCGATCTTCACGCAAGCTTTGCTCAACCTTCAACTGTCTCCTCAGAAACTGGCAGTCTCCCGCTCCTTTGTTCGTCGTGAATTTCGGTCCGACCAGCTGCAAACTCTCTACACCACTTACGAACATTTTTGACATCAATGTACGACTCACTTCCGTCACTTGGCGATGGATTTCAATCGGCGCAGTGCCCTTTGCGTTCAAAAACCGAATAACTGCGCGCAATTCGCACTTGGCGGTAACACCCAACGGGAGCTCCATTCTCAACGGCTGCCAAGCCAAGACTGACCGCTCAGCGCGGCGTGCGCATGTTTACTCACAGCGCGTGAAGCACTCTTCATAACAGTGTGACCAACTCCCACACAAACAGAGTTCTGTACTTATAAAAAAATTGGAGACCTTACTTTTGGGATTTCTCTCATACTTACCTGTCTTAACCACGCAGGAAGATTATTTTTATCATGGATAAAATTTTCTAAGTTATCATCAACAGGTCAAAGACCAGCAAATCATTAATAATAGACACATACACCAACTTCTGTACAAGTAACAAAATTCAAAGGACGTTGTTGACAAACTAAAAGCTAATGAAAGGAAAGACGTACAAGTAATTACGATTAACAAATTACAAAGTACATTAAAGCACTTCGTTTATGAAATAAGAGTGGCCGTTACATACACAGTAGTCTTATTCGCCTACGGATAACTTTTGTATGAGTGTTGGACATGTGTTGGTATTACAGATTAAGTTCAAAATACGAAATTCATGTACTAGGAGGAATGGTAAATATTCAGAGATATGACAGGAACGATTATTTGAAGTAAAAAAAGCTCCTATGGACATAAGCCCTATTCCGAATGCCACAAGGTTGATAATGAGTTGCTGTGGTAAGGCGTTCCGTGCCTCCACTGGTACTGTTGAACACTGCTGGATTCTCGTTGTTGCATCTGGACGTACTACAATACGTCTCTCCAACGAGTCCCGCACGTCCTCGATGGGATTTAAGTCGGAGAACCGGCAGGGCAGTCCATTCGCCGAATATCCTTTAGTTCCAAGAGCTCTTCCATCTGCGCTATTCGATGCGCTCATGCATTGTCACCCCATAAGAGTGAAGTCAGGGCCAAGTGCAGCCCTGAAAAGACGCACAGGGGGAAGTTGTGCAGTCACAATAACGTTGACTGGTGAGTGTTCTGTATTCAAAGACATCGAGGTCAGTATGTCAATGCAACATTACACCTCCCTACACCATAACACTCGGATCACCAAAACGATCATATCCGGCAATGTTCCTGGGTGCATTAAGCTTTCACACCTCTCGCCATATGACGGTAAGCCTGGAATCTACATCTACATACATATTCCGCAAGTCGTCGTACGGCGGTTGGCAGAGAGTACTTTGTACCACTACTAGTCGCTTCGTTTCCTATTGCACCCGCCAACAGAGCGAGGGAAGAACGACTATCTCCATGCATCCGTACGAGCCCCAATTTCTCTCATCTTACTTTCACGGTCCTTACGCGAAACGTACTTTGGTGTCAGCAGAATCGTTCTGCAGTCACCTTCAAATGTTGGTTCTCTAAATTTTCTCTACATTGTTCCACGAAAAGATCGTCACCTTCCCTCCAGGGTTTCCAATTTGAGTTCCTGAAGCACCTTGTAATGTAAAAATATAAAAACAGTGATACCTAAAAAATGTACGGCAGTCTGCCAATGTAATCGTATTCTTAATGATTCAATACTAGCGGTTGAAAACACTTTTCTACAACTTACTCACAAGAATCTTCTTAATAGTGCGATATCTTCTTAGTTAGCCTGACACAGGCCAGTAATTAATAAACTAGCTTAGTTCTCAGGGTAGTTGCCTAATCGTCGACAGTTAATTGTCCTTCCCTTCTTTACCCAACAGCACAGATATTATTCCTGGTTCGTGAGAAGTCGTGTGCTTATTGCACCAGAGAATATTTCACAAGTCTGTTCGATGTAAAATACTGCAATACGTAACTCAATATCGTGATTTCGTCTCGATTCCCCAATATAAGATAACAAGAGTAGCATCTACAAATGAAATCCTATAATGGAACTGGAATCCTGTGACCAGACCTTTTCTGGCAAGGATGTTATCTCGTTATATAAAGAAAAGCTGTAACTAAAAATTGTTAAATTATTATCAGCTTCCTCCGGGCTCGTAGGATCTGAAAGAAAGTTAATTGTCCTAACCGACGGCACGTCTCGTAGATGAGCTAAAAGAAAAACGTTAAAGATTTTTTAAGATAGCGCCTAACAATGAAAATTCTTTGTTAAGGCCCATATCTACTTAGGGCAATCCAGGTATCAGATTACAAATTCATTGACCGCATGCACAAATTCTTTTGACAAAATAACCATTATATTTTTTTTGTTTTATGTACAACTTACATTATTAGCTGGTAGAGAAAGATGAGATTTACACAAGAACGTCCTCTTAGGTCCGAACCCAGGCAGATAAGATAAGCGAATGACAAAGGAAAGATAGTTCACGCATAGAAGCGCAAGAGTCCATGGAATAACATGCCCATTGTAGTTCTATCTCTTCTTCCCTGGCGTAACTTGTCGGTGCTTTATAAAATTTAGCTTAAATTTTTTTTAAAACCCAAGGCCACCCAGGAGAAACGCTACAATCTCCGTAGTACTTGCGTGTTGTTCGAACCTACCAGTAGCAAATCTAGCAGCCCGCCTCTGAATTGCTTCGATGCCTTCCCTTAACCGGCCTGGTACGGATCCCAAACACTCGAGCAATATTGAAGAATGGCTCGTACTAGCGTCCTATTTGCAGTCTCCTTTGCGAATGAACCACACTTTCCTAAAATCCTCCCAATAATCCAAAGTCGACCATTCGCCTTTTCTATTACAATCTTTATATACTCGTTTCATTTCATATCGCTTTACAACATTTCGCCTAGATACGTAATCGACGCGTTTGTTTTTCCTACTCGTCTGCATTAACGTACATTTTTCTGCGTTTAGAGTTAGCTGCCATTCATCACAACGACCAGATATTTTGGCGAAGTCAATTTTTAGTCTCCTACAGTCACTCAACGACGACTCTTTCCCGTACATCACAGCATCATCAGCAAACAGCCTCAGACTGTTGTACATCAGATCATTTATGTATATAAATAATAAGAGCGATCCTACCAGACTTCCCTGGGGCGCTCCTCACGATATCCTAGTCTCTGATGAACACTTACCATCGAGTCACTCAAGAAATCCTTGAACCACTCATATATCTGGAAACCTATTGCGTATGCTCGTCTCTTCGTTTATAGTCTGCAGTGGTGCACCGTGTCAAAAGTTTTCGGAAATCTAGGAATATGGAATCTGCCTGTTGCCCCTCATCCATAGTTGGTAGGATATCATGTGAGAAAAGGGCAAGCAGCGTTTACCACGAGCGATGCTTTCTAAAACCGCGTTGATTCGTGGACAGAAGCTTTTCTGTCTCAAGCAAATTTATTTTATTCTTACTGAGAGTATGTTCAAGAATTCTGTAGCAAACCGATGTTAAGGATATTGGTCTGTGATTTTGCAGGTCCGTTCTTTTAGCCTTCTTTTATTCTCCTCCCGAACAGTCCGTGAAGACCCAAAGGTACCGACCGGCCGCCGTTTCATCCTCAGCCCACAGGCGTCACTGGATGCGGATGTGGAGGGCCATGTTGTCAGCACACCGCTCTCCCGGCCGTATGTCAGTTTACGAGACCGGAGCCGCTAATTCTCAATCAAGTAGCTCCTCAGTTTGCCTCACAAGGACTGAGTGCACCCCGCTTGCCAACGACGCTCGGCAGACCGGATGGTCAACCATACAAGTGCTAGCCCAGCCCGACAGCGCTTAACTTCGGTGATCTGACGGGAACCGGTGTTACCACTGCCGTTGACACCATTCTTTCATTACTCAAACTTAATCTCCACTTATCTGAGAAACCACTCTCCGCGACGGCCCGGTATCTGTGCTCTCGGCACCATCGCAAACGCCACCAGGTGTCAACGGAACACAACGTACTAGTCCTCGACCAAAGAGACCTCCCTATCCACTCTCCGTGCCACTCTGAAGCGTGAGACATCGTGCCTTGCAGTCCTGTTAAATGTGGTTGCAGTTGCACCCGCTGATGTAGTTGACCGTGGTCGACCACCTCTTCTCCCATAGCAGCGATACTTGTGGTTCGGAGCGTCCCCTGTGCGCGTGAAACAATGCTGTGAGCAATATACCAAACTCATGAGATATACTCCTCATACTTGGTGCTTCTTCCAGTTTCCCATTCATTGTTCCCTGTGTGAAGTCACCCATATGTTGTCGCCGGGTCATGTTGTAACGAAGAACACAAGCACACTGCACCGTAACTACTCCATGACTGACACGCATCGACTTTTCTCGTAGCTTCAACAGCCTCGTGTTGCGGGGCCACCCAAAACCTGGCGCTATTGTCAAGCTGACCTCAGCATCTTGTGCACAACAGGAATGTGTCTGGCAACACGCTCCCGCAATTTCATTCATTTCCACCTAGTGTTACGTAACTTTATCTGTATCGTCCTTAAGTTTTGCAAAGCAGTGTAACATTTCCACACCTATTCATATTAGTTGAGACAAATGTAAGAAGAAAGTGATGTCCAGCTGTGAGAATGGGACTGCGACCCTGAAACAAATGGTGAAGCAACAAATGTCAATAAAAGAGCAAAATGTGTCTTTAGAGCTTTTATTTACAGTAAAACACAGTAAGTTGAAACGTAAAACGACACGAGCTGAAATGAGTACAAAGACGGCGATGTTTGGTTACCAACATGCTCAGCCTTGTGGCCGTCCTGGATGTGCTGATGGAAGGCGGGAAAGAGGGCGAGAAAGCAAGTAACACCTGGATGCACCTGCTTCTCTGTTTTCTGCCGGAGAAATTGGTTTCACTTTCGTTGGAGTCTCTGGGCAAATACTGCTGGAGCCCAGAGGCCTGAAAATACGATTCCTGTCCTAACCCTTATTCATAAAATAATGGGGACAAAATGAACAGAAAACTGGGTAATTTCCAACAATGACTGTCTGTCGAAGTCGCTGGGTCCAAACGATATTCAGGGTGAGTCACCTAACATTACCGCTGGATGTATTTCGTAAACCACATCAAATACTGACGAATCGATTCCACAGACCGAACGTGAGGAGAGGGGCTAGTGTAGTTGGTTAATACAAACCATAAAAAAATGCACGGAAGTATGTTTTTTAACACAAACCTACGTTTTTTTAAATGGAACCCCGTTAGTTTTGTTAGCACATCTGAACATATAAACAAATACGTAATCAGCACCGTTTGTTGCATTGTAAAATGTTAATTACATCCGGAGATATTGTAACCTAAAGTTGACGCTTGAGTACCACTCCTCCGCTGTTCGATCGTGTGTATCGGAGAGCACCGAATTACGTAGGGGTCCAAAAAACGGTGATGGACCTTAGGTACAGAAGAGACTGGAACAGCACATTACGTCCACATGCTAACATCTTTTTATTGGTCTTTTTAGTGACGCACATGTACGTTACCATGAGGGGTGAGGTACACGTACACACGTGGTTTCCGTTTTCAATTAGGGAGTGGAATAGAGTGTAGATGTTCAATGTGGTGGCCATCATTTGCTGCACACAATTGCAATCTCTGGCGTAATGAATGTCGTACACGCCGCAGTACATCTGGTGTAATGTCGCCGCAGGCTGCCACAATACGTTGTTTCATATCCTCTGGGGTTGTAGGCACATCACGGTACACATTCTCCTTTAACGTACCCCACAGAAGGAAGTCCAGAGGTGTAAGATCAGGAGAACGGGCTGGCCAATTTATGCGTCCTCCACGTCCTATGAAACGCCCGTCGAACGTGTACCTCACCCCTCATGGTAATGTACATGTGCGTAAGTGAAAAAGACAAATAAAAAGGTGTTAGCATGTGGACGTAATGTGCTATTCCAGTCTCTTCTGTACCTAAGGTCCATCACCGTTCCCTATGGATCCCTACGTAATTCGTTGCTCTCCGGTACACACGATCGAACAGCGGAGGATTGGTACTCAAGCGTCAACTTTAGGTTACAATATCTCCGGATGTAATTAGCATTTTACAATGCAACAAACGGCACTGATTACGTATTTGCTTATATGTTCAGATGTGCTAACAAAACTAACGGGGTTCCATTTAAAAAAACGTAGGTTTGTGTTAAAAAACATACTTCCGTGCATTTTTTTATGGTTTGTATTAAACAGTTACACTAGCCCCTCTCCTCACGTTCGGTCTGTGGAATCGATTCCTCAGTATTTGGTGTGGTTTACGAAATATATCCAGCGGTAACGTTAGGTGACTCACCCTGTGTATCGAACGTGCGATCGGAAATCGATCATGCGACTCCGGTGGCGGGCGTTATGAGTATGTTTACGTTGGTCGCTACAGCAACGACGAAAGAAGAGCGTTACAAAAATACTTGTAATTGCAAAGGAGACGACTTACCTTACACCGTCGTCAGTGTTGTCACGTGAAAGTCCATTACGGTGGTCTGGATGGATAATTTGGAGGAGTCGAACCATGTATTCTTCTTCATACTCGTTCGTTTTCCGCACTGTCCGAAATGAAATCGTAACGGTATTTCAGCATCCAAACCGTTCTTACGAAGTTTCACACACTTCGCACCACCACATTCTACACAGTCCCTTCTTTCCTCGTCCGGTAGTGTGGGCTGCAGATTCCTCGACTTGCGCCATAGGGTGGTGAGGTTTCGGGTTCCGCTGGATAGGTCAGGAGTCCACTACACGCAGCAAGCGGCTACACGGGTAGCAGGGGTTGTGTGGCGTGGACTGGGCGGTTTTTTAGGTTAGACGGCCTCGGGCAAGTACAGAAAGGGCAGCAGCCTCAAAGGGTGCGGGGCAAAGTCAGGACATGCGGGGGCCAAGCAGCAATCGGTATTGAAATTGTAAACTGTCGAAGCTGCATTGGTAAAGTACCGGAACTTCAAGCGCTGATAGAAAGCACCGAATCTGAAATCGTTATCGGTACAGAAAGCTGGCTGAAGCCAGAGATAAATTCTGCCGAAATTTTTACAAAGGCACAGACGGTGTTTAGAAAGGATAGATTGCATGCAACTGGTGGTGGCGTGTTTGTCGCTGTTAGTAGTAGTTTATCCTGTAGTGAAGTAGAAGTGGATAGTTCCTGTTAATTATTATGGGTGGAGGTTACACTCAACAACCGAGCTAGGTTAATAGTTGGCTCCTTTTACCGACCTCCCGACTTAGCAGCATTAGTGGCAGAACAACTGAGAGAAAATTTGGAATACATTTCACATCAATTTTCTCAGCATGTTATAGTCTTAGGTGGAGATTTCAATTTACCAGATATAGACTGGGACACTCAAATGTTTAGGACGGGTGGTAGGGACAGAGCATCGAGTGACATTATATTGAGTGCACTATCCGAAAATTACCTCGAGCAATTAAACAGAGAACCGACTCGTGGAGATAACATCTTGGACCTACTGATAACAAACAGACCCGAACTTTTCGACTCTGTAAGTGCAGAACAGGGAATCTGTGATCAGAAGGCCGTTGCAGCATTCCTGAATATGGAAGTTAATAAGAATATAAAAAAAGGGAGGAAGGTTTATCTGTTTAGCAAGAGTAATAGAAGGCAGATTTCATACTACCTAACAGATCAAAACGAAAATTTCTGTTCCGACACAGACAATGTTGAGTGTTTATGGAAAAAGTTCAAGGCAATCGTAAAATGCGTTTTAGACAGGTACGTGCCGAGTAAAAGTGTGAGGGACGGGAAAAACCCACCGTGGTTCAACAACAAAGTTAGAAAACTACTGCGAAAGCAAAGAGAGCTTCACTCCAAGTGTAAACGCAGCCAAAACCTCTCAGACAAACAGAAGCTAAACGATGTCAAAGTTAGCGTAAGGAGGGCTATGCGTGAAGCGTTCAGTGAATTCGAAAGTAAAATTCTATGTACCGACTTGACAGAAAATCCTAGGAAGTTCTGCTCTTACGTTAAATTAGTAAGTGGCTCGAAACAGCATATCCAGACACTCCGGGATGATGATGACATTGAAACAGAGGATGACACGCGTAAAGCTGAAATACTAAACACCTTTTTCCAAAGCTGTTTCACAGAGGAAGACCGCACTGCAGTTCCTTCTCTAAATCCTCGCACAAACGAAAAAATGGCTGACATTGAAATAAGTGTCCAAGGAATAGAAAAGCAACTGGAATCACTCAACAGAGGAAAGTCCACTGGACCTGACGGGATACCAATTCGATTCTACGTAGAGTACGCGAAAGAACTTGCCCCCCTTCTAACAGCCGTGTACCGCAAGTCTCTAGAGGAACGGAAGGTTCCAAATGATTGGAAAAGAGCACAGGTAGTCCCAGTCTTCAAGAAGGGTCGTCGAGCAGATGCGCAAAACTATAGACCTATATCTCTGACGTCGATCTGTTGTAGAATTTTAGAACATGTTTTTTGCTCGCGTATCATGACGTTTTTGGAAACCCAGAATCTACTCTGTAGGAATCAACATGGATTCCGGAAACAGCGATCGTGTGAGACCCAACTCGCTTTATTTGTTCATGAGAGCCAGAAAATATTAGATACAGGCTCCCAGATAGATGCTATTTTCCTTGACTTCCGGAAGGCGTTCGACACAGTTCCACACTGTCGCCTGATAAACAAAGTAAGAGCCTACGGAATATCAGACCAGCTGTGTGGCTGGATTGAAGAGTTTTTAGCAAACAGAACACAGCATGTTGTTCTCAATCGAGAGACGTCTACAGACGTTAAAGTGACCTCTGGCGTACCGCAGGGGAGTGTTATGGGACCATTGCTTTTCACAATATATATAAATGACCTAGTAGATAGTGTCGTAAGTGTAGTGTCGGCAGACTTGCCAACACTACGCACACTAATTGAAAGAGGCGGCCAAGATGCACGCGCTAACTCACGAAGGATGGAGTGAGGTCTGAAACAGGAGACTTAATGAATGCTATAAAGAAAATACGTAACTTCTGGACTACTTAACTTTTAATCCTTCCTTTGTATACATCGTTCTTGATGAGACGTCTGGAGATTGTGGCGATGCAAGTGCGACTCTTTAGATACAAGCTATCTAAGGCTAATGGCGCCTTGCTAGGTCGTAGACATGAACTTAGCTGAAGGCTATTCTGTCTCTCGGCAAATGAGAGCAAGGCTTCGTCCGTGTAGTCGCTAGCAACGTCGTCGTACAACTGGGGTGAGTTCTCGTACGTCTCTCGAGACCTGCCGTGTGGTGGCGCTCGGTCTGCGATCACACAGTGGCGACACGCGGGTCCGACATGTACTAATGGACCGCGGCCGATTTAAGCTACCACCTAGCAAGTGTGGTGTCTGGCAGTGACACCACAGGATGTTCCATGCGGCTTTTCGCAGATGATGCTGTAGTATACAGAGAAGTTGCAGCATTAGAAAATTGTAGCGAAATGCAGGAAGATCTGCAGCGGATAGGCACTTGGTGCAGGGAGTGGCAACTGACCCTTAACATAGACAAATGTAATGTATTGCGAATACATAGAAAGAAGGATCCTTTATTGTACGATTATACGATAGCGGAACAAACACTGGTAGCAGTTACTGCAGTAAAATATCTGGGAGTATGCGTGCGGAACTATTTGAAGTGGAATGATCATATAAAATTAATTGTTGGTAAGGCGGGTACCAGGTTGAGATTCATTGGGAGAGTCCTCAGAAAATGTAGTCCATCAACAAAGGAGGTGGCTTACAAAACACTCGTTCGACCTATACTTATGTATTGCTCATCAGTGTGGGATCCGTACCATATCGGCTTGACGGAGGAGATAGAGAAGATCCAAAGAAGAGTGGCGAGTTTCGTCACAGGGTTATTTTGTAACCGTGATAGCGTCACGGAGATGTTTAGCAAACTCAAGTGGCAGACTCTGTAAGAGAGGCGCTCGCATCGCGGTGTAGCTTGCTGTCCAGGTTTCGAGAGGGTGCGTTTCTGGATGAGGTATCGAATATATTGCTTCCCCCTACTTATACCTCCCGAGGAGATCACGAATGTAAAATTAGAGAGATTCGAGCGCATACGGAGGCTTTCAGACAGTCGTTCTTCCCGCGAACCATACGCGACTGGAACAGAAAAGGGAGGTAATGACCGTGGCACGTTAAGTGCCCTCCGCCACACACCGTTGGGTGGCTTGCGGAGTATAAATGTAGATGTAGTACTCCATATTTGCGACAAAAAGTCTAACAATTTTCTACGCTGCTTAAACATGGAATTAGATTCTCCCATGTGAGACAATCCGCCGAAGAAACGTCAAGAACACCAGACAGCCCACTTACTAACGACATAAATCGCCTGGGTTCCCCTAGCAACTCACAAATAATTCGCGAAGGTATGTAATTTAGAGCAAGTAAGGGAACGGCGGAAAGGAGATAAAAATGAGGATCACAAATAATTGATCACAACGCCCGCCACCGGAGTCGCATGATCGATTTACGATCGCACGTTCGATAGGTATCGTTTGGACCCAGCGACTTCGATAGGCAATCATTCTTGGAAATTACTTCCTCTTTAATTTTCCGTTAAAATTTCATCTTTGTAATCTTCTAGAATTACTATCTTTGGAACTAACAGGTACGAACGACTGACAGAATATAGTAAATGGCTCCACACAGTCTGATTTGTGTATGTGTATATTGAAAGGGGGCTACACTGAGTCACAGCGCCAGAGATTGCGCCAAAGATTATTATTCCGCCGCCTCCACTGGTGCAGTAGTAGTTCAGAGGTTGCGGGGGCAGTACTTGTTGAGAGGATATCGAGAGCAGTACTAGTTCAGAGGATGTCGAGTGCAGTTGTTGTTCTGTTGGGCGAGAGAGTAGATGCTGTTCGGTTGGTGTAATGTATAGATGGAAGATGTTGCAATGATCACAGTGTATTTTTCGTCAATATATATTGAGGAAAAGAAAAATTATTTCACATTTCTTTAATGACAATGCCTCTTGATCACAGGTTCAGTCAACAAAGCATCTGTCTCGTGTTCATGTATTAGACTTGTAATTCTGGTTTCTATGTGCAATTATAGTATTTCTGGTTTTTTAATTAGTTCATTATAAATGGTGTTTAAAATACCTTGTCGTATTGAGGAAGAACCGTGCCAGATAAATGTACGTTGAGTCACACTACCACACACAGAACAGTTACACTTGTGCTTTGTTGTTTCGTAGCTTTTATAGTTGCAGGGGACTTAATTAATCGCCGGCCGAAGTGGCCGCGCGGTTCTGGCGCTGCAGTCTGGAACCGCGAGACCGCTACGGTCGCAGGTTCGAATCCTGCCTCGGGCATGGATGTGTGTGATGTCCTTAGGTTAGTTAGGTTTAACTAGTTCTAAGTTCTAGGGGACTGATGACCTCAGCAGTTGAGTCCCATAATGCTCAGAGCCATTTTGAACTTAATTAATCAATTGTGTTAACGGAAATTTCTTGTCATTCTTTATTTTTGTTTTATGCAGTCAGATTGCGTACTAATACTACTCAGGGCCAACCGGTTACGAGACTCCGTAACCGGACACACTGCTACTAAAATTATTGCATTTTAATTAAGCCCCCATGCAGTATGCTCTCTGTATAAAACGTTCCGAGACTAAATTCATTCCTGACGTATAAAAGGCGTCAGCGCAGTAACTACGGTAACAACTGTAAACAATAGATGCACAATCGACCAGCCAGTTTTCAGTAGGCAGCGTTAAGTAATGAACCTACGGCCGTTCTGTTACAACGCTGTTGTATTACATATCGCAACGGAACGTCTATAAATCAAGCGTTCAAGATATTCTTCAGAATGTTTTGAAGTAGAGAAAATTTTGTGAAAACTTATTAACTGGAACCTGTATAGTTTCAGTACAAGTGCCCAGTCACAGCACCGAAGAAACAAATCCAGGACCGTACAAAATGGCGAAATTTGAGGACTGGGCAGAAGAGTCTCCTCTCCTACATGATGAAGTCAGCAGATACTTGTAAGAACACTGTGTGAACGAGGGAGATATTCTACAGTGGTGGAAAAATAACTCCCAACGACTTCCTCGACTTGCGTGTGTGGCAAGAAAAATATTAAATATACCAGCCACTAGTGCCTCTAGTGAGAGAATTTTTAGTTGCGCTGGAAACCTAATTAGCGAAAAACGATCACGTCTTAATACAGACAGACTTAACGATCTCGTCATAATTAATTCAAACACTAATCAGCATACACATTAAGAATACAGTATAACATTAAACAGAAAACTATGAGTTTGAGTGCAAATTTACTAATTAAGAGTGCACTTTTCTAATTGTGCTTTCTGGGCGTCAATTTCTGAGATAGAAATTTTGTAATGCATAGAGTTCATTTTTATTTTAGACTAAACTTTTTGATTTAAATCCTCCCAAGTGACATTTATTATTGTTCGTAAACCATTTTCTGTTACTTGTGTTTGCAAGAGTAGCCAAATATTTTTAGGAGTATCTGGTTTGGACTAAATAATACTTTCAGGGGAACTGAAGGAAAATTTGTAAATATTTTATGTTGAAAAGTGTTCTGCAAAATAAAATATTCATTTGTGGATTAAGACAATACACATTATGAGTTTAAATTACAATTTATTTTGTTGAGTTCCACACACATTGCGAAATGTAATTTTATTCCTGTATTTCTATATTAAGGGGAATCCCACAAGCAGGGTCAAGATGCTGAAGACCTAGACACTACAAATGCTTTTAAAATGAAGAGCGTCTTTTTCCACGAATGTGTTGTAGTAGGAATATAATGGAAACTCGGAGCCACTCTCCACAGCGTCTACGTCTGCGCCATGAGGATTCAGACTCGTCGTTTAGGTCTGTGTAATGAGGGTCTACAGTCGTCGTTTAGGTTCGCATCATGCAAGTAAACACTCGTCGTCTAAGTCTGCATCATGAGGATCCGAACTATGGTCCCTATGACGCAGACCTAGACTACAAGTGTGGACTCTCATGACGCAAACGTAGACGCCGCGAAAAATGGCTCAGAGTCGCCATTGTATTCCCAGTACTATAGTTTTTAGACGAACTGGATACGTAACAAGTGCTTCGATTTTGTTAAAATGCATTTTGGCAATTTAGAATGATTTTGACAACTTTGAATGAATTCACAGAACCAGTAAAATACATCCTGGAAAAGTAGTTAAATATTTGAATAACTGGTGTAATACTTGGCTGAAACGTACTGAAGTTAAAGAATCTAGACTTACAAAATCTTAATTTGGTTCTCATTGCAGTACAGTGGTTATCAAGGACGTAGATAATTTATTTTTTCTGGGGAGGGGACCAATCTTCTTTATGTTTTTGGGGGGGTGGAGTTTCGCTTCTTTAGTACAAATATCCATCCATTTCAGTGTTGAAACCTGCAACACAGACTGCATTGCGTTCCACTAAAACAAAAAACACTATGTTCATGGGCTCGGGGGGGGGGGGGGGGGGGGGGGTACCCCTGCCCCCCACCCTCCCCGTTATCTACGCCCCTGGTGGTTAATTGTAGCTTTTAGTGTACAAAGGAACTCCATTTTCAGTGATTGTTCTGCTTGCTACACAAACCTGTTTGAGATGTGATCTGATGGTGGTTTGAATTGAGAATATCCAAAACTGAGAATTGTGAAGTCTCGAAGAAATCCTTTTATATCTGACAACTAGCTGAAAACCGGGCGTTGCCTGGGCATTTATTTATTCCATACTCTCGTAGTCCATCTTCCCTCCCCTATTTTCTCTCTATCCATTTATTCCTCTCCCACTATCTCTATGTTCACCTCCCGCCCTCCCTCCCCATGCCTTGGCCCATCTCCCCCCACCCTCTATCCTTCTCCTCGTCCCCTCTCTGTTGGACTCCGCCACTTCAGTTCATCTCTTCTTCACCTATCTATGAAAACTCATATATATCTGTCAACTTTTGTGGTGATCAGTCAAGCAGTGTCAAAGTTTATTGCTAGGCAGCATTTATTGTAATACTTTTGATACGCAGCATTGATAGTTTTGTTTTCTGGTGCGTAAACAAATGATGTTGAAGGTGTCCAGACAGGGGAATATGTGACATACAATTGGCCGTGTGAAAAACATGATTCTCAAGATTGATGCCTCAAACATATAACGACTGCTCTTGCGATTTATCTATCGACATGGCAAATGCAAGCTGCACTGGAAATTATAACCGTTTAAAGTCGAGTGGCATGTCGGTCGGAATCATAGTGATACATGGAATCAAACTGTCTTAACCTTTGTACTCTCCTTTTAAAATTGTGGCTTCGATTACGTTGTTCTTTAATTTCTTCACCGCAAGTCGGGTTCCATTACAAAGACGTGGCTGGTTTACCTTTCGCAACATAATGATTGCCGATCCGACTTAATTGCAGATTGGGAGGCGGTAATCCGGGCAGATCCAGCGAATTTAAAAATTCCGTAGGATAGTTGACTACATCATCTTGGTTAGTAACGGAATAAACCGACTTGTACGTCATCAATTTGCCAGGTATCATATTTTGAATCTGAAAATTCATTTCGTTACCATGAAGGTTTTTTGCATCCAATATTACACATTCGCTCAACCAAAACTGGTTTGCAACTGTTAAGCGACATTTGCTGTGCGCGAATTGTTAAACACGGTGACAGAATGTGTCAGACATCTCTCAAATTTCAAAAAGATCATAGACATTTCGTTTAAAAAATGTATGTATATATACATATATACACACACGCACACACACACACACACACACACACATATATATATATATATATATATATATATATATATATATATATATATATATATATATATATAAAGATGCACATGGAAATATTCAAAAACCTTCTACATGGAAACATGGAGCCAACTTTCATGGTAACCCGCAAACGATGTCAAAATCTTTTGTAAGGTACTCTATTCCATGGACTGTCCGAAATACTATGTAGACAGTGATGTTCCTCTTGATGGTCAAGTGCGCAAAGTTTCTTCAAGATCGGACTAAAACTAAAACTGTAGGTTGGTGTAGAAGTGTGTAAAGTGCCCTCCGCCATGCACCATTGAGAATTTTAAGCAGACAGCGCCCTTTATCCTGCTTTGAATATCAAGTGTGCCAAATTTCATCAAGGTCGGAATAAAAACGTACAATTTGTCGAATTCCGTTAGGTAAAGTAACCTCTGCCATGTACCCTACGAAATTTTATGTAGACTGTGACCTTCCTCTTGGTTTCAAGATATAGTGTGCAAAATTTTATCAAGATTGTATGCAATACAAACACACGGACACAATGAAAACGCACTTTCAGTTTTTCTCAAATTTTCGAATTTTTCGGTCGATTTTCCAATATATATATATATATATATATATATATATATATATATATATATATATATATATATATATAGTGTTGGGGTTTGTCTTTTGGTGCTCAGGTAAAATAAAAACTTTTAATTAACGTTGATAACACGACAATGACTCGCGCAGACTAAACGGCTGCGTAGCGCAGCTCAGCAGTAATATGGGCAGGCAAGCAAGTTTCCCGCAGCCTGCCCGGGTTGGGTTGTGCTTGGCTTGGCTGGGAGTGAAGCAGCCTGCCCGTTCTGTTGACAACGCGCGGCGGCCTGCCCGCCTGGCCACCGGGCAAACATGGGCGGGTTAAAAGCGGGACATGTACACCACTAGTTATTTCAGCAATATACACTACTGGCCATTAAAATTGCTACACCACGAAGATGATGTGCTACAGACGCGAAATTTAACCGACAGGAAGAAGATGCTGTGATATGCAAATGATTAGCTTTTAAGCTGGCTGCTGACATGAAGAATGTTTCCAACCGCTTTCTCATACACAAACAGCAGTTGACCGGCGTTGCCTGGTGAAACGCTGTTGTGATGCCTCGTCTAAGGAGAAGAAATGCGTAACATCACGTTTCTGACTTTGATAAAGGTCGGATTGTAGCATATCGCAATTGCGGTTTATCGTATCGCGTTGGTCGAGATCCAATGACTATTAGCAGAATATGGAATCGGTGGGTTCAGGAGGGTAATACGGAAGGCCGTGCTCGATCCCAATGGCCTCGTATCACTAGCAGTCAAGATGACAGGCATCTGATCCGCATGCCTGTAACGGATCGTGCAGCCATGTCTCGATCCCTGGGTCAACAGATGGGGAAATTTGCAAGACAACAACCATTTGCACGAACAGTTCGACGACGTTTGCAGCAGCACGGGCAATCAGCTCGGGGACCATGGCTGCGGTTACCCTTGACGCTGCATCACAGACAGGAGCGCCTGCGATGGTGTACTCAACGACGAACCTGGGTGCACGAATGGCAAAACGTCAGTTTTTTCGGATGAATCCAGGTTCTGTTTACAGCATCATGGTGGTCGCATCCGTGTTTGGCGACATCGCGGTGAACGCACGTTGGAAGCGCGTGTTCGTCATCGGCATACTGGCGTGTCATCCGGCGTGATGGTATGGGGTGGCATTGGTTACACGTCTCGGTCACCTCTTGTTCGCATTGACGGCACTTTGAACAGTGGACGTTACATTTCAGATGTGTTACGACCCGTGGCTCTACCCTTCATTCGATCCCTGGGAAACCCTACATTTTAGCAGGATAATGGACTACCGCAGGTCCTGTACGGGCCTTTCTGGATACAGAAAATGTTCGACTGCTGCCCTGGCCAGCACATTCTCCAGATGTCTCACCAACTGAAAACGTCTGGTCAATGGTGCCTGAGCAACTGGCTCGTCACAATACACCTGTCACTACTCTTGATGAACTGTGGTATCGTGTTGAAGCTGCATGGGCAGCTGTACCTGTACACGCCATCCAAGCTCTGTTTGACTCAAAGCCGAGGCGTATCAAGGCCTTTATTACGGCCAGAGGTGGTTGTTCTAGATTGTGATTTCTCAGAATCTCTTCACCCAAATTGCGTTAAAATGTAATCACAAGTCAGTTATAGTATAATATATTTGTCGAATGAATACCCGTTCATCATCTGCATTTCTTCTTGGTGTAGCAATTTTAATGGCCAGTAGTGTATAATAGTAACTTCAGTGGTGACCCCGATATTACGAACACGAAAATTAGCTCACAAGAAAAAGTGGCCACAAGAATGGAAGGGACTCGATCACGTACAGAAATTGGACGGCAGGAAGACGAAAGCAGCGGAGTTCAAGCAAATCCAATTGAAAATTCATTCATGCCGTTTCGTTACACCGGCGAATCAGATACATGTTTAATCTCGCGGGTGGCTCTACGTTTACCGCCGTTTTGGCCACAGAACCCGAAAATTTGTGTTTGCACAGGCAGAAGCGAATTTACTGTGTAGTGGAATAACAAACGAGAAAACAAATTTCGCCTATGTGGTAAGCTAGTTGGAGCAAAACTACGCATCTGTGGTGGAAGATATAATTGTCAGCCCACCATCTGAAAACTTTACTAACACATGAAATAAGCGTTAATAGAACGGGTTTCCAAGTCGGTTGAGCAACAAATCCTACATTTATTGCATCGTGAAGAGATGGGAGATAAGACGGCTTCGGAATTTCTCCGACTGCCTGAGAAGCCTCGCAGCGAACACGGAAATGCCAGACTCAATGCTGCGAGTGCTGTGCACAAGTCGCCTACCTGTATCAGTGCAAGCCATCGTACACCCGCTCATGGAACTGAATTTAGATAAGCTGGCAGAGATGGCTGACCGAGTACAGGAAACAATTCCACTTCCGCTACCTCCAATCACAGAGCTTCCACGACATTATACAGCAGCGTCGACAGAGATGGCAGCAGCAACACAGCGGAAGTGCCATACAGACACACAGGACGAGTTGCAACAGTTGTCAAACGCAGTACAGCAACTGTAATGTCAAGTAGAGGCGTTAACAGTGCTGCATGAGCAAACGGCAGTTGACGATAAAGAGAAAAAGAAGTCAGAGACGTCGGAAAACATTTTCTCAATCACCAGCCAGGAGCAACAGCCCGAGCCCACATTGACGTTAATTTTGTTGGTATCACGAGCGTTTTGGTGAAAGTACAACACGATGCTCACCACCGTGCAATTACCCAAACTTCTCGAGCGGCCGACAATAGGCGCGACCGGTTGCGAGAGTTATTTACAGCGCCAACAAAACAATTCATTCTCGCACAGACTCTTTGTGGCGGACAAACTTTCGCGGTGCAAATTCCTCATAGACACAAGATGTTATGGGTTCGTGTGAAGCCCATGCCCTTACAGTTTTCTGCAGCAAACATCTCGGTGATTAAGACATTTGGTGAAATAACTCTGCTGTTAGATTTCGGACTGGGGAAGAGATATCAGTCTCAGTTTATTGTGCTGTTATAGCAGAACCAATAATAGGAGCAGACTTCCTCGCGAATTTCAGCTTGCTGCCTGATGTAAGGAACGGCTGGCTAATCGACAATACTTCCGGTTGCAGTACAAGAGGCACCCAGGCACCTTATTATCCCATGAATCAGGTGCGAGAAGCATTCGTCCCAAATGAGTTTACGCAGCCGTTTCAATACTTTCCCGAGATTCTTACACCACAATAAGAGAAGAAAGACGTGAAACATAATACGCAACATTTCATCAAAACCACACCAGATCCACCAGTGTCTGCACGGCCACGAAAATTACCACCTGACCGCCTACTAATAGCAAAACAAGAATTTGAGAAAATGTTGAAAGAAAACATTATCCGTCCGTCTGACAGCCCATAGGCTTCGCCGTTGCATTTAGTTCCCAAGAAAGATAAAACATGGAGACCTTGTGGTGATTTCCGGGCACTATACGCAAGGACAATAACAGATACGTACCCGGTTCCGAATTTACAGGAGTTTAACAATTTGCTAGCGGGATCACATGTGTTCAGTGTAGTGGACTGTGTGAGAGCTTATATGCAAATTCCAGCGGCGGCAGAAGACGTTCCAAAGACAGCTAAAACTACCCCGTTTGACCTGTTCGAACACATGTATAAGCCTTTCTGACTTAAAAATGCACCCCAGACATGGCAAAGGTTTATCGGCGAGGTTTTGCGTGGCCTGCATTTTTGTTTAGCTTACGTTGACGACATTCTAGTATTTCTAAAACTACAACCGAGCATAAGGATCATCTGACACAGGTTTTTAACGTCTCAGTGATCATTGTGTGCCCATTAACTTCAACAAATGTGTCCTAGGACAAAACCAAGTGACTTTTTTAGGGTATTTAGTTACTACAGCAGGAATTACTCCAACGCCGGAGAAGGTGCAAGCGCTACAGCAAGTGTCACCCTCGACCACATACCAAAAATTACGAAGATTTCTAGGAATGGTAAATTTCTACAGGCGGCACTTAACCAGACGGAGAAACAGGAGCCGTTGACAGCAGCACTAGCAGGTACCAACGCTAAAGGTAAGCGCAGTATTCAGTGGTCTATGAAAATGCGACGCTCGTTCGAGGCAGTAAAACAAAAGTATAGTTGACGCAACGCTTCTAGCACACCCTGATCCGACCGCACCTTTGGCAACTGTTGTCGATGCAAGTCAGACAGCCATAGCCACAGTCCTGCAACAATATGTTACTTTTCCGTGGCAGCCATTGGCATTTTTTTCCAAAAAATTTAAATGCGCAGCAAAGAAATTGGAGTGCATAAGATCGTGAGATGTGGCGGTTTTTGTGGCAATCAGATATCTCAAAATGTCAGTTGAGGTCAAAGACTTCAAAGTTTTCACGGACCATAAACCCTTAACGTTTGTTTTTCAGACAGCGAGGCAAACACAGTTCTCCGAGGCAACACAGACAGGTTGAATCTATAGCTCAATTCACAACCGACATACGGCATATGGCAGGGCAGACAATTTTGCGGCAGATTATCTTTCCCGAATAAATGGCATATCCCAAACCATTAACTTTCACGAATTGGCAGTGGCACAAAAGAACGATGCAGGGTTCCAGCATTTCCTCCTGAATGAGAATACGGGTCCCCATCTAGTGCAAATTAGATTACCGAATTCGAGTCTCAAAGTTTGGTGCGACGTCTCTACAGATAGAAAGCGCCCATTTGTGCCAACAGACTACTGCAGACGAGCATTTCGTAGGATACACGATCTGGCCCTCCTGGCATGTGGAGCACGGTCCGCCTGGTGACAGAACGTTTCTTATGGCCCGGGGTAAGCAAAGAATGCAGGAGATGGGCGCAAGAATGTTTGGCCTGCCAAAGAGACAAAGTGCGTCGTCGCGCCCATCCTCCGTTAGGGACTTATCCTGACAGCTGCGAAAGATTCGCTTATGTCCATCTTGGCTTGGTGGGTCCATTACCGCCCTCAGATGGTTTCCGCTGCCTTCTTACGGTAATTGATCGATATACCTGTTGGGCGGAAGCCGTTCCGATAGCGAACATTTCAGCAGAAACGACTGCAAAGGCCTTCATGGGTGTGTGGATAGCGTGCTTTGGATGTCCTATACATGTTACCACGGATAGAGGGGGACAGTCTGAGTCAACCTTACTTCAACAGTTAGCCAAGCTGTGTGGAATGAACCACCACAAAACAACCAGTTATCATCCCAAGAGCAACGGTATGGTTGAAAGAAGGCATCAGACTTTAAAAGCAGCTCTTGTGTGTCATGAAGATAAATGGACACAGGCTCTGCCTTTGGTATTACTCGGTTGGCGCAATGCTTACTAGCCTGACTTATGCACGTCTATCGCAGAAATGGTGTATGGCCAGAATATCCACGTCCCAGCGGACTTAATTGAAGACAGGAGTCCTAAGACAGGAGAATTTTATACATCACCTACCTTCATAGCGCAGTTACAAGTTTCGCGTCTGGGGACAATTCCAGGCACTAGGCATGAAAATTAGCCAACTTTCATGCACAAAGACTAGAGCAGTTGTACCCACATTATGTTGAGATCAGTCGTCGTCAAACCTCCATTGGAACAACCGTATTCGGGGCCTTACGAAATTTTGCGCCGAAACGCGCATACGATGAAATCTCCTACAATGGGAAGTCAACAGTGGTGTCAATAGAAAGAGTCAAGCCAGCTTACATGCCTGCTGACGGTAACGAAGTACCTCAACCAACAAACAAGCCAGCACCGAGGACATCGTAGGAAACTATTTCTCTTGTGCCTCCACCGTCCAGTCAGCAAACATCGCCCGTGCAAGTATCGCATACACGAGCAGGTCGGCGGGTACGCTTCAAGTACCCATTCGTCCCGGGTGCTCCGTACTTTCAGCAGGGAGGCTGTGTGGCGACCGACAGTGATTTCGAGTAGTCGCCATAAAAGCAGAGACGTTCCAACGCAGCGGAATATGACTGCGCACGGAACCCCTTTGGTTCCTTGATTATTCTTAGTTTTTGTATTTGATCGCTTTGTGTTGGTTCCTGGAATTATTTTGTGAGTTTTTGTGTGATTGCTGATTTGATTGTGTATTGTGAATGCAGTCAAACAATAAAAGCCAAGTAACACTCTCAAGAAGTTCTGCGTTATTTCAGCAATATATATATTAGTAACTTCAAATCCAGTCTCGAAACCTTTTTGGGATCGACAGGGTTATGTGACGAACCTGAATTCCAACGACAAAATGTCGGAGACTGTTCATTGATATTTTCTGAGTATTTTGATACAAGGTACTCGTGGTTCCCGGTGGTTTGTCAGAGAGTAATTGCATTTCGTTTGATTTCTTACCCCAATTTATCTTTGTGTCTGTCTTACATTGAAGAAACTGCATAACAGAGCGAACGTCAACAGTATACGCTGTGTGTCTAGCTTGAGAGCAAAACTGCTCCATTCATTGACGGTACTTGCTGTTTACAACAATAATGCCTGCTATATTCGTCGCGGTCAAACTTGCATTGAGTGTATCTTGATACTGCATCTGGCTTGGTTCTGTCTCCGATTTCTTTCTTTCCGACAGTGTTAGAGGACACTGATACACAGCAGTATAATAGATTTAGTGATGAACTGCTAGCAGATACGCATCTCGTGCGTGGTTTCAGTGAATGCTATGGAGCAACGGCATAACAATTCTGCGCTGAGCTGTTTTCGCAACGACGGCAACCATATCGGAGTCTTTTGCCACTGCCTGAGGGCTGTTGCACTACTCTGTGTTTTCTGTTGCACGTTTTTTTGATTGTGTATTTCACACTTTTCTCTGTTGCGAAAATATTTTCACACTGAGGTACACTGTAGCTGGCTGCGTTAAATTAGTCAACAGCAGCCCCAGTGTGATTTGAGATACGTCTGTCGCTCTTAAATGGCGTGTTTGTCTCGTCATGTAATATTTAAGCTGTACAACTGCTTGTACCCACTTAAGTATTCTGATCCCTGTGTGTCTTGCTATTTAGCGTTGATGAATGCTGTACTGCAGCTGAAATCTATCTAGATCAACAATAAATTACAGATTTGTATTGCAATGACTGCTGTGTTCAACCCCGATTATAGGAGCAAATGCATTCAGTAAACGGGGAGAGCGTGGTAATAGTTGATCTAGAACGTAGTGTACATATAACAACTGTGCAGAAATAACTCCTGAATCTTAATATATGTCCAGGAAGGAAACCAAATCCTCCGAATGACCGGTAGCAGTGCATACCAAGTCCTACTATCTCATTACCGGGAGTACGGATATATCAGACATATAAAGATAGCCTTCGACATCCGTTATTCGAAACAGCGTTCAAGACACCGACTTCAGTTAAAGAGAGCAAAGTAACATAACACTTCAGTACCTTGTAATTCGTAACCACCGAACGCAGAACATGACCCACATTCCTGAAGGCACCAGCCACAACAAGTGCCGGCCTTCAAAATGTCTTGCTCCAGCTCTGAATGCCATGAATCATCCATCATCATTATCTAACCAAAGGCTTCTTCCTTCCATTCACTGGCCAAGCTCATAAACTTCAGTACAGACACAGTTCCCTGCCATACAAAGTTTCATTTTTTCAGTCACCAGTCTTCCGGCTGGTTTGGTTCAAATGGTTCAAATGGCTCTGAGCACCATAAGACTTAACATCTGAGGTCATCAGTCCCCTAGAACTTAGAACTACTTAAACCTAACTGACCTAAGGACATCACACACATCCATGCCCGAGGCAGGATTCGAACCTGCGACCATAGCAGTCGCGCGGTTCCGGACTGTAGCGCCTAGAACCGCACGGCCACTCTGGCCGCCCCTCCTCTAGTACCATGGAAGTTACTCCCAGGTGTCTTAACAGATGTCCAATCATGCTGTCCCTTCTTCTTGACAGTGTTTTCCATATATTCTTTTCCTTGCCTTACCAGTCCTACTAATCTTCAACAGTCGTCTGTAGCACCACATCTCAACTGCTTCCATTCTCTTCTGTTCCGGTATTCCCACAGTCCATGTCTCACAGCCACGCAATAACGTGCTCCAAGAGTACATTCTCAGAAATTTATTCCTCAAATCGTGGCCTATGTTTGATACTACTAAACTTCTCTTGGTCTGAATGCCCTTTTTTCCAGAGCTACTCTGCTTTTTGTATGATCCTTGCTCCGGCCGTCATCGGTTACTTTGCTGCCGGCCGGTGTGGCCGTGCGGTTCTAGGCGCTTCAGTCTGGAACCGCGTGACCGCTGCGGCCGCAGGTTCGAATCCTGCCTCGGGCATGGATGTGTGTGATGTCCTTAGATTAGTTAGGTTTAAGTAGTTCTAAGTTCTAGGGGACTGATGACCACAGATATTAAGTCCCATAGTGCTCAGAGCCATTTGAACCATTTTTTTGGATATTTTGCTGCCTATGTAGCGGAATTACTTAATTTGCTTTATGATCGCTAATTATGTGGTAAGTTTCTCGCTGTTCTCATTTCTGCTACTTCTCATTACTTTCATCTTTCTTCGATTTACTCTCATTCCATGTTCTACACTCATTAAATTGTTCATTCCATTCAACAGATCCTGCAATTCTTCTTCACTTTCGCTGAGGATAGCAATGTCACCCGAGAATCTTAACACTGATATCCTTTCACCTTGAATATTAATCCCACTCACGAACCTTTCTTTTATTTCCGTCATTGCTTCTTCGCCGCATAGACTAAAAAGCAGAGGCGAAAGACTGCATCCCTGTCTTACACCCTTTTTAATCCGTGCACTTCGTTCTTGGTCTTCCAGTCTCGTTGTTCCCTCTTGGTTTTTGTACACATTGTATGTTTCGCGGATTTCCCTGTAGCTTACCGCAGTTTTTCTCACTATTTGGCACATCTGGCACCTTTTGGCATCGTGGAACGCCTTTTCCAAGTCGATAAGTCCTATGAATGTGTTTTGAATTTTCTTCAAGTTTTACTTGCCAACCTCAAAACAGAATTGCATAATGGTAAGCAGCAAAACCTCGCCTTTCGCAAAGAAGAGTCCACTGTCTCCAGTTCACATTATACTCGTTGAACCCCGCTAGACCCATACACACGCCACACCCGTCTGTGCGCATCGCTCGCATATACAGCCTGTGATGTTACAAAATAAAAGTGATGTTGTTATTCAATGGAAAGTTGGAAATTGAGATTTAGCTTACTGTTTTATCAATCACAATTGGCGTAAGAATCATGGATTGACCATTGTCATAAAATATTGCATTATGAGATGTGAATAGTTTTTACTTGCAGTTTCGCGTGGCTTGAGGCAGTCACAACTAGCGTGCTATTGATTAAGAAATCGCATTATCGTCTTTCTAATTACTTCATGATCGTAGATACGATCATACCCGGTTGTGAAGTTATTGTTATGACAAAACAATTTCCTAAGGGACCAGAAAGTTCTTAAGGGCGCAAAAACAACTGTAACATCACACAAAAGGGAAATTCAATATTAAAGATGATGCAAGAAGACGATAAAACAGTTTTCTTTTTATCAATGTAACACGCACATTGGACTGCTGATCTTGGTGTCTGTAATATTAGCAAAATGCATAATTAAAATGAAAATAACACTGAGGAGAGGATAGGAATGAGCACTGCTAAATGATTCAGTATTCCCAGAACAAATATTTACTATAAACTAAAACATATATCGTACCTTAAGCTTAGTACTACAATGACGGTAGATTTTTATGTCCGTATCATGTCCATTGAGCGCTCTTTTATATGGCCATTGTCTTCTTTGAGTCGCTCGTGCGTCGTCACGGTAAGTTATAACAGTTCTTTACACTTCACTCAAACCTAGACATAACACGTTTATATACATTTAGCAAAAAATTAGATCAGACTGCCACAAATCTGCGTCCGTATTACTCAAGAAAAACAGTAGAAGTCTTTAGCGCTCAAGGCTTCATTTGTTCTCCAGCGAACAAAATAGTGAAGGATCGCATATCTATCCGTATTTTTCTGTTTATATTGCCGCCCAAAGACGACGAATTACATTATTTAGAAAATTCCACCGTCGCCATGCGACGCCTCATTATACATTAATCATTATTTATAAACAAGTATTTGCCTTCTGGCTGAAAGTATTAATTACTCGTATTTGCTGTCTTAATGATGTCAAAAATAGCGAATATCACATTGCCTCCCATGAGGAGAGAGGGAATGCCGAAGGATTACCTCGATCCTCATGTCCTCATGAGATATTCGTGGTTTTTGGTGTGACATTTACATAATGTTACTGGCGTACTATGTACATAAATTGAAATTACATTTATAAACATATATCAGATATTTATCATTTTTCAAAATAAAGTTTTTCATTCTTTGTTCATCAGTCACTTCATTCCATAATACCAAGATTAACATTTATGTGCATATTTAAGTTTGGTTCATATTTGCTTATAACAATAAGTGAACGTTCATTTCGCACTTCAGGGGATAGAATTCAGAAATTACTTTCTCTTGAGCTTAACAACTAATTCATGAGTACAGTGAGTGCTTATTTTCACTAAACTAGAGTGGACAATGTTCGAGCATCTGTTGACTCATTATGGTTCAATTACAGTTTAATAACGTAGCACTACACTTCGTGATGCTTTCACTTTCTGTGTTAGCTGTCTACGGCGTTCATCATGCAGTACATCTGTCCTTTCCACTGTGGTGCCAGGAATTCAAGTGGCTTTCCGGGTTTTTATTTACAATATGAAACAGAAGAAGTGGAAAATTATTAGTATGACTTACAACCTATTGGATACATTTGTTAAGGATCGGGACTGGTCTGGAGTTTAGGGTCTTCCTATAGTGCACATTCATTTTCTTTGTCCATCAAGAGACAGGATTATAATTCATTTTAGCAGTGTTCAGGAGTGCCGGTATTAATGGCTTTAAGGCCTGAGTAATCTAACAATCTACTTCTCACTCATCTTAACTTCAACTCAAGAAAATTGCTTAATTTATGTATGAAAATGTAGTCACACAAGTGTACAAATGTCTTTCCTCCAGTATGTACGATGGAAGTCATGGCGGTTAGCAGTTTAAAGTTCGGATTGTTTCGTCACCCACACGTCAGCCACTCAACAGCGGCTGCACAGTGTTGCGTGAGCTCCAATGCTCAGTATCCGTTCGCGCTCAGGCTGTAACAGAGCTGCTGGTCGTCGATTGCTCCTTTTTTTTTGTGAACTTCGTATCACACGAGTGCATCGATACAAACACCTCGCGCGCGTTTTCCATCGGAGGACCCGGACACTGAAGCTGCCTCCATACTTCTCTGTCAACTGCCTCCCATGAGGCTCACAGGGAAGTGACGACGAATGTTTTAGCTGTCGCTGCACTTAGAACAACACTGAACTTTGCGTTGCACTTGTTGTCGTAGCCTTGACTTCTTTTTACACTTGCAGTACAACACTACCACTAATATACAGTGAACAGTTATTTTTATTATGCACGTCGCACTTTAGTGTGCATCTTCACACAGCATTCGTGCTTAGTTCCTTCGCCGATAGAGTTCATTTACAAAACAATCAATTTTGCAGGTTTCCTCCATTGGTACAGAAAGACTTATATTCTACTGTTTACAAAAGATCACTTACGAGCTAATACACTCCTGGAAATTGAAATAAGAACACCGTGAATTCATTGTCCCAGGAAGGGGAAACTTTATTGACACATTCCTGGGGTCAGATACATCACATGATCACACTGACAGAACCACAGGCACATAGACACAGGCAACAGAGCATGCACAATGTCGGCACTAGTACAGTGTATATCCACCTTTCGCAGCAATGCAGGCTGCTATTCTCCCATGGAGACGATCGTAGAGATGCTGGATGTAGTCCTGTGGAACGGCTTGCCATGCCATTTCCACCTGGCGCCTCAGTTGGACCAGCGTTCGTGCTGGACGTGCAGACCGCGTGAGACGACGCTTCATCCTGTCCCAAACATGTTCAATGGGGGACAGATCCGGAGATCTTACTGGCCAGGGTAGTTGACTTACACCTTCTAGAGCACGTTGGGTGGCACGGGATACATGCGGACGTGCATTGTCCTGTTGGAACAGCAAGTTCCCTTGCCGGTCTAGGAATGGTAGAACGATGGGTTCGATGACGGTTTGGATGTACCGTGCACTATTCAGTGTCCCCTCGACGATCACCAGTGGTGTACGGCCAGTGTAGGAGATCGCTCCCCACACCATGATGCCGGGTGTTGGCCCTGTGTGCCTCGGTCGTATGCAATCCTGAATGTGGCGCTCACCTGCACGGCGCCAAACACGCATACGACCATCATTGGCACCAAGGCAGAAGCGACTCTCATCGCTGAAGACGACACGTCTCCATTCGTCCCTCCATTCACGCCTGTCGCGACACCACTGGAGGCGGGCTGCACGATGTTGGGGCGTGAGCGGAAGACGGCCTAACGGTGTGCGGGACCGTAGCCCAGCTTCATGGAGACGGTTGCGAATGGTCCTCGCCGATACCCCAGGAGCAACAGTGTCCCTAATTTGCTGGGAAGTGGTGGTGCGGTCCCCTACGGCACTGCGTAGGATCCTACGGTCTTGGCGTGCATCCGTGCGTCGCTGCGGTCCGGTCCCAGGTCGACGGGCACGTGCACCTTCCGCCGACCACTGGCGACAACATCGATGTACTGTGGAGACCTCACGCCCCACGTGTTGAGCAATTCGGCGGTACGTCCACCCGGCCTCCCGCATGCCCACTATACGCCCTCGCTCAAAGTCCGTCAACTGCACATACGGTTCACGTCCACGCTGTCGCGGCATGCTACCAGTGTTAAAGACTGCGATGGAGCTCCGTATGCTACGGCAAACTGGCTGACACTGACGGCGGCGGTGCACAAATGCTGCGCAGCTAGCGCCATTCGACGGCCAACACCGCGGTTCCTGGTGTGTCCGCTGTGCCGTGCGTGTGATCATTGCTTGTACAGCACTCTCGCAGTGTCCGGAGCAAGTATGGTGGGTCTGACACAGCGGTGTCAATGTGTTCTTTTTTCCATTTCCAGGAGTGTATTTACAATTAATGGTCACTCCTTTTGTCAAGTCCAGTGAACAACTGCTTTATGAATGGACTCTTTATATCTCAAGGTTTACTTTCACTAGTGAATCTAAAAATATTCTTTCAAACTTTCTTTTAAGGGCTCATCTCCTCATTATGAAAACTACAGATTTCGCAACACTCGTTTTTTTTTTGTTTTTTGTTTTTTTTTTTTTTTTGGGGGGGGGGGGTAGACTGGATAACAATAGGTCTCCCTCTTCGCTTCATGTACTCAGCAATCGTTCTCTGTTAAAAAAAAATAGGGTAACGCGTGTCTACTATTTTTCGCATGAATGGAATTACCGAAAGTTCACTGGGTTTAAGCAACCGGTCCATAACAAACATTACCAAAGCTAGCGAAGTTCATCACGCTACGTGTCTCATTTCTCATAAGCACTGCTTTGCCTCGAAGCACACGTGCCTTTTACAAGTCGACCCTTGGTCTGTGTTAATGAACCAGGATCAAAAGGAACGGGCACAAGGAAAATGGATTTCATAAGAGGAGTGTGTTAGGAGACATTTTTGCAATAAAATCTGCATGTAAATAAAATTATCATAATAAACATAGGCACATATATAAATTTCAACCTCTTTCATTACAGCATGCTTTGCTACTTCTACGTCTTACTCTGGTTATAGTGAGTATTAATTTAAATATCTCTGCATTGCTTGTTCTTTAGATTAGCCTTCAATTAGGGTATTGAATGGTCGCTAGATTACACTACAAATCTTCTGAAGATCTTTACTTGGACTTATTTATGATACAGGGGGCTTGCTGTGTAGTTATTTAGTACCTTGATTCTACCGAAATCAATTCGTCAGCTAACATTCCTCATATACTCTTTACATTGGGCTCAGATCACAGGGAAATAGTTTACTTTCATAGCAATTAATGGCCTCCCGGAGTACTTACGCTACATTATTGATGCTTCATGGTTTGCCTCTATTTGTACTGTATTTCACCTAACTTAGTTTACTACAGCTTATTGTCTCCTTGCGTGAACACATGTGGGTTACCACTTGTTTTTACATTTAACAGCACGCTTTAACTGAACTTAAAGCTATTTCTTCTACTCCTGTCCCTGTCTGGACTGTTTGAACATGTACCTTTTTTTTTTTTTAAGCAGGTAATTTGGGCTTTTACAACAGAACTTCAAGTACTTACATTACTAAAAATAAATCTATAAATCTTCTTGTACCTTGAGAGAAGTGCTTATTTACGCATCCTCCTCCATTTCTCACCTTTACATATTTATATAGATCCTGGCAATCACCTCGCAAGCACATTTTTTTTATACTAACTTAAAGCTAAATTGAAATTCTTTCTGCAACCTTAATTTCCTGCTTCAGCTTGTTGAAGAAATATCAGTTCATGTCCATCACTATAAACAATTTTTCCATACATAGCATTTAATACTTAAAGTTTACATGTCGTAGCCGTTACCATGTAGTCAGTGCGCTGTTCAACACAATACTTATCATTAACAGTTCACACAAGGAAATTTCCAGTACGCAAGAGGTAAGAAACCAAAACAGATTCTATCTGCAGTTGAGGCTGTGTCTGTAAACTAACTCTCTGTTTCAATAGACCAATTACTCCCGATATGGAGCAACCCTGAATCGGCAATGATAAAACTTTTGAAACAGAAGACACCTGTCTGAAGAGATATGATGACATGACATTGATGTTTGCTCCTGTATCAACAATGGCTGTGACAGGAACGTTGGCAATAGAAATCTGAATCGAAGCCTGGACCTGTTCATCATAAATGTCATTAATGTCTTGAGCTTATAGGTCGGGTGCAAGGTCATCTCGTAAGTCGGTCTCATGGTCGTACCGTATCGCATTAGCATACTCAGAGTATTCGTTAGTACTCCCACTGGAACCGGCAGCGACCTCTAGGAGGCTGAAAGGCGCTGCCTCTAATTTTCCGCAGGATGTTTAACCTGTTTGTCATTCATGGCCTTAAGTGTTTGTTCCGTTCCATATTGGTGCTGGTTATGTGGTACAAATGCCGGTGTAAAGGGGTAAAATCTACTGGGTGCATTCACTTATGAATAGAATACTTGAGACGGCTGCTGTCGCCCGATCTTTTGGTTGCCGGCAAAACCATTTCCTTGTGAAGGAAAGTTCGCATTTGGTACCGTTTGAAAATTGTTCCGCGGTCCTCTATCCTGTGAAAAGTTGTTCTGATGTTGTGCTGGGTGGCCTCCGCCTTGCCCATGCCACTTGCTATTTTTCGACCTATAACTTTGATTGTGCACTGGCCCATTTCAAAAATTACCAATCGTTTGTGGAGAATTTCCATAGTGCTCTGGCGCAGAATTAAAGGGTGGGTTTCCGTACTGATGTTGTACCTGGTGGTTGTAAATTGGGTGGTATCTCTGCTGATTACTGTAATTGGTTTTCTGCTTCCGTTTAAAGTTATTGCCGTTTGCGTTTTCATAACGGCTGGCAGGTTGGCAACAGCGGTCGCAGTAGCTCGCTCTCTCCTTCGGCGCATTGTTGTCCGCGTGCGATGCATTCTGCTGGCTGCCAGGGAAGAATTTGCCGCTGTCAACCTTGGAGCGCACATCCTCGCTAATTAAATCTAAGGAATCCAGCACAGAAAGGAATGCATCCGTGTCTTCTTCGGACACATTTACTATTTTCTCTCTAATAGACACAGGGAGTTTGCTTTTGAGAATCATAATTACGTCCTTGGAAGAAATCGGAGAATCCCAGAATTTAATTTTTGCTAGATACTTTTCGAAGTATCGCCGGAGACTTCCATGCTTCTCATTGAAAATTTCCGCACCATACACCTCCTTCCTTAATCTTTGCTGTACCCCATTACTCCAAAATTTTGCCAAGAACATTTTCTCAAACTCTTCATAATTTCTACACGTGTCTACCATTTCCGTTCCCCATAATGCTGCATCACCAGAAATAAAGCCAGTGACGAACTGAATACGCTGTCTGTCTGTCCAGCTCCTGGGAAATATGCCGGAAAAATTCTTTAGGAACACGATGGGGCCGGCCGAAGTGGCCGTGCGGTTAAAGGCGCTGCAGTCTGGAACCGCAAGACCGCTACGGTCGCAGGTTCGAATCCTGCCTCGGGCATGGATGTTTGTGATGTCCTTAGGTTAGTTAGGTTTAACTAGTTCTAAGTTCTAGGGGACTAATGACCTCGGCAGTTGAGTCCCATAGTGCTCAGAGCCATTGAACACGATGGGGTGTATTTCTCGCTTCTGCGGATGAAAAACAGGAAACGTGCGATGCTTAATCACACTTTCCTCTTGCATTAAACTCACGATTGTGGGCGGATCATTTATTTTCCCTACTCGGGACTCAACAGGACTGTTGTTTTGCATGTAATCAGGCGGTGAACGATAAGGAGTTGACTGACATTCGTCACCGTCTAAAGAGTTGTTCCCTATAGTTTGCGTATGCGTGTGCGGATTTTCTACCCAGTTTCTCAGCATTCTGACTTCGTCCACTACTTGCTGCTTCCACTCGGGAAGATCCCGTGTAAGTGTCCTCCGAATCTGTCCCAATTCAGAAACCACTGTGTCTCCCGACTTACCAGGAGCAGCTAAGATTTCATAAGTTACATCCTTGACAGTCTCCCTAAGCTCCTCCCTGACCTTCTTTTCGATAAAAATATCTTTACCCTTTATCCATTCACCGTAGTGTTCCGACAATGCCTCCGCGTGTGCTTTCACGGTGCTCTTAACCTGTTCTTCAATATTGATTGAGTCTATCTGCCTCGACAGATCCTCCACTACACCTTCAATGTCAGATACTGCATTTCTAACTGAGTTTATTTCTTTGGTAGCTGCCTGAATTTTTGTGTTTAATGTTCCAGATACTTCAGCTATTTCACTTTTCACCTGTTTCTGCATTTTCTGAATTTGATCACTGATCTTAGTTTGCACCTCACCCAAATGGGTATTTAATTCAGCCGTAATTTCTTTATGCAGATCTGTTTTGATTGTGCCTAGCTGTGTTTTTAATGATTCGCTTACAGCATCTAATCGGACGTTAACAGCCTCAATTTGTGTTTTTACTGATTCGCTTACAGCATCGAATCGGGCGTTAACAGTCTCATTTTGTGTTTTTATAGTCTCATTTAGTGTTTTTACTGATTCGCTTACAGCATCTAATCGGGCGTTAACAGTCTCATTTTGTGTTTTTATAGTCTCATTTACTGCGTCAAACTGTTATTTCAGCATTTCCATTAACGCACCGAGGTCATTTGTAGCTGCAGCGGGAAGAATTTGGACTTTAGGGTCACTTTCCCCTGTTACAGACATGGTTAGTTCAGTTTCCACACGGGAACCTACCGTTCGCGATCGTAAAGGGTATGGAATACTATTAACGTCTTCACTCCCGTCTCCTGTTGTCACCTGTCTCTGTTTACTATCTGCCATTTTCGTCAGTAAACCACGTGCTACGCAAGGCTTTCGTCGTTTGTCAGTGACGTGGTGAGTCCGCTAAGAGCACCGCTCTCGCGTGAGCAACAAATGAAATTCTATCTGGCGAGAAGACAAGATGGAACCTAAACGTTTCAGACAAATGAATGAAGATGATCTTCACTGCAAATTGCACACACTATCCACCATGTTGAAAATGTAATACAGCTATACTAACTATGGGGAGAAATAATATCTATTATCAGACTACGAAGAATTTTACTTTGAAAGATAAAATAAAGCAGATTTTCTATAGCGGGAAGGAGATAGAAAGGATGTGGATCGACTTGGAAAAGCAACGTTGCTACTGAAGCACTACACTGCGTATGCAAAATTCTGACTTACTTTTTGATGGCTTGGTTTGCACTATGTTGTCTCAGCAAATTCGCGTCTCTTTTCTTTTCCTTTCTCTCGATAATTAAACTGCGTTATCGACCAGCGTATTTTCTGTCTTTCTCACAGAGAGGTGATGTGTACATGAAACGACAGAACATTTATTAACACAAGCACATAGAAAATTTTCCAATTTTATGAACTAATTTTTGGTCAAGTCCCTGTTCGGGCGCCAAGTGTGATGTTACAAAATAAAAGTGATGTTATTCAATGGAAAGTTGGAAATTGAGATTTAGCTTACTGTTTTATCAATCACAATTGGCGTAAGAATCATGGATTGACCATTGTCATAAAATATTGCATTATGAGATGTGAATAGTTTTTACTTGCAGTTTCGCGTGGCTTGAGGCAGTCACAACTAGCGTGCTATTGATTAAGAAATCGCATTATCGTCTTTCTAATTACTTCATGATCGTAGATACGATCATACCCGGTTGTGAAGTTATTGTTATGACAAAACAATTTCCTAAGGGACCAGAAAGTTCTTAAGGGCGCAAAAACAACTGTAACATCACACAAAAGGGAAATTCAATATTAAAGATGATGCAAGAAGACGATAAAACAGTTTCCTTTTTATCAATGTAACACGCACATTGGACTGCTGATCTTGGTGTCTGTAATATTAGCAAAATGCATAATTAAAATGAAAATAATACTGAGGAGATGATAGGAATGAGCACTGCTAAATGATTCAGTATTCCCAGAACAAATATTTATTATAAACTAAAACATATATCGTACCTTAAGCTTAGTACTACAATGACGGTAGATTTTTATGTCCATATCATGTCCATTGAGCGCTCTTTTATATGGCCATTGTCTTCTTTGAGTCGCTCGTGCGTCGTCACGGTAAGTTATAACAGTTCTTTACACTTCACTCAAACTTAGACATAACACGTTTATATACATTTAGCAAAAAATTAGATCAGACTGCCACAAATCTGCGTCCGTATTACTCAAGAAAAACAGTAGAAGTCTTTAGCGCTCAAGGCTTCATTTGTTCTCCAGCGAACAAAATAGTGAAGGATCGCATATCTATCCGTATTTTTCTGTTTATATTGCCGCCCAAAGACGACGAATTACATTATTTAGAAAATTCCACCGTCGCCATGCGACGCCTCATTATACATTAATCATTATTTATAAACAAGTATTTGCCTTCTGGCTGAAAGTATTAATTACTCGTATTTGCTGTCTTAATGATGTCAAAAATAGCGAATATCACAAGCCGGAGGATAACACCAGTTCATGGTAGATGGCGCGTTACGCACTTGCCTTCTGACTTACAACCAGCGGCAGATTTGAGACATGAGGGCAATCAAAAACAAGTGGTTTTTTCAGGCTACCAATTTTTAAATAGAATTTCGTACATATAATTGATGGAGGTGTCGAGGGGAAATGATTTTAAGTTATATTTAAAACTTACTTTGCTACAGTCAGACATTTTACGATATTGGGCAAATGATGAAAAACTTCCGTTGCTGCGTATTGAACTTCTTTCAGTACCACTGTCAGATTTACTAATGGGTAATAAAGGTCATTTTTTCGTCTAGTGCTATACGTTCTGCTATCGCTATTCTTCTCAAATTATGATAGATTATTTATTATGAGTTTCATTAGCAAATATATATATTTTTGATGGTGCAGTTGAAATGCCGAATTCCTTGAAGAGGTACCTACATGACAACAGCGGGTGAACAGCACATATTATTCTCACTACTATTGTTTTTGCAGTCTATAGTTTCTTTCTGAGTCGTCAGTTAACCCAGAAAATTATTCCAGAAGACATGGAAATATGCAAAGTAAGTCAGCAAGTTGATTCGTTTGTTTTCAAGACTGGCAGTTATACAAAGAGAAAAAGTAGCTGAAATTAATTGTTTGAGAATTCCAGTTCAATACACATACCATAAAATTCCGAGCATTCTTCCATATTTACTGACTCAGTTGTTATGGCTATTTGTTTTCATACTTGAATATAGCATGTTTTCTAAAAATTTATAGATACCTCATTTTCAGAGAACCGGTATACAATTCTTTGATTTATGAAATATAGTAACTCTTACAACTATAATGCTGCAAAAGAAACAGTGTTTATTAAAATCAGAATCCTGTTCGTGAAAGCCGTCAGCTCGGCTCTTGTAGTATCTGACGTCATGTACACCACTGTGTTGAAATGCCACCACAGAGAAAAAAAATCACTTGTCTGTTAAGTCCGGCAACTATGTTGACCACGCAACAAGTCCTGCTCTACTTACCCAAATGTTTCAGTATAGTAATACTTAGCTGTCAGACGCTCAGGACAAAAGCGCTCCACGTAAGCCACACCTGGACAATGTGAGAATTTCCAGAAACGCTCAGAAGGCGGACGGGTGCAGTATAACTGAAGTGGTCGCTTTGTTCTAAAAGGGCTGTCCCATTTAAAATCTAACAGCACAAGCACGCCGCCGGATCCGGAGCACCTTAAGCACTCGAGAGAGCTGGAATGAAATTTTCACTCTACAGCGGAGTGTACGCTGATATGAAACTTACTGGCAGATTAAAATTGTGTGCTCTACCGACTGAGTTACCCCCGTCTTCGCAACCTTAATTCTGCCAGTGTCTCGTCTTCTACCTTCCAAACTTCACAGAAACTCTCCAGCGAAACTTGCAGAACTAGCACTCCTGGAAGAAAGGGTATTTCGGAGACATGGCTTAGCCACAGCCTGGGGATGTTTCCCGAATGAAATTTTCATCCTGCAGCGGAGTGTGCGCTTATATGAAGCTTCGCAGGAGAACTTCTGTGAAGTTAGGAAGGTAGGAGACGAGGTACTGGCAGAATTGAGGCTGACAGGGCCGTGGCTTATGCTTGGATAGCTCAGTCGCTAGAGCACTTGCCCGCGAAAGGCAAAGGTCCCGAGATCGAGTCTCGGTCTGGGAAAAGTTTTAATCTGCTGGGAAATTTCACTCGAGTGAACTGTTGCAGACATTCGCGTTGCAAGCAAGCGGGCTTGTTGTTCGACTGCAGTCTCCTTGACGACTCAGGAGCGCAGAAAGGCACTTGAAGGAATTCTCACCTGTTTTCATAAGAACACTCAGCGTGCAAGCCGCAAGGAACCTGCAACCGAAGGTGAGAAATGATACTTCACGGCATGAGGAAAGTGTGAGAATTCACAAGTTACTTGCCAGCTGCCGCAAGGTCGAAAATTTTTGGGCGTTATATGAAGACTTGTAAGTGTCGTTATCGAGTGTCGATTGTTCGTTGGATGAGATTGCAAATTGGACTCACAGATGATAAAGACGGTAAGATGGGAAACTCAGTGCCCTGAAAGACAGAGTGGAGAAAAATGAACAAATCTGCAAGCAGGGGCAGCAGGTGGGTTATCAAAATGTACCAGTGAGAGCAGTCAGATGGAGTTCAGTGAGTATCAGAGCAGTCTGCTGTAGATCATGGAGTATCAGTCGATCAATGAGTAATCAGAGAGCAATGACGGCTCAGTGGTGTATTTCCCGACTGATGTCTCAATCGAGCGTCATGCTTAAGTGATTTGCGTGTTGTTTCCCACAAAGCGTTCTGACTTTACCTTCTGGAGGCTTATCAGCTTATTGTCAACACATTCAGACCCTAAGTCGGATCCTTGAATTCATTCCGACGTGTACTGTTACTTTGTGACATCTTCATTTTCTCTCCCACGTCAGATAGTCTTTCTTGCGGTGTGACGTCTGTGATCTGAAGGAAATTTGTAGAAATGAATAAAAAAGACGATGGCAAGATGATCCATTAGTATCTTATTCGCATAATGCTTTCAACCAAATGAATAGAAAAACGCTTTAACAACTTATGATTTAAACTAAAGAACTGAAAATTGTCATTAGAAATCATTACTTGAAATAAATGAAAAATGCAGAGCGCCTCATAATATTGGCTTGTTCCAGTATCTTGAGAATAATAAACACAAAAAAATACATTAGACTATAACAACAATACTTCACTCTGTAATTGAGTATGGCTTGGCCATGAGTGTCTTACTATAACTTCTGACGTTCAAGACTCAGCGAGCCCAACGAAATGTTACCTGTTACTTTTCTCTTTTTTCAATTCTGGCAACGATGTGTTTGTATAAAAGGTGTCGAGTTCCATCTCGATTTGCATTTCTCAATAAACTCCAGATTTCGCTACAAATGGCTGTAATCTCAGTTTGATGGCCAGAGTAAAGTGAGAACTACGCACAAGTAATAATGTGCGAAAAAACGGAAAACCACTGATTTAAAAAGGACCATGCTAAGTTAAACATAACTGTCCTTTGACTAAGGATTCCTACTGAATGTTCTGCAGAAAGTACAGTATTTGTCAAGATATAACAGTACTGATATGAATTCGACAAATTTCTGGTACAGACGAAAATGAATGTAATGGACAAGACTATCGTAGAGAATAACTGAAAATACTACAGTCAAAGATCTATCTGCTGAAATAGTATTCAAAGAAGAAGTTAAGTCAAAGTAGATTAATCGTGTATTAGAAAGAGTGAACTGAAATACGGCATATCAAGAAAAGACATAAAGTTCTCGACCTCCCTAGTTGTCGCAAAACAAGTCAAAGACGAAGAAAGTTTAAAATTTTCTATCGGTTAACGGGAGAGTTGATATAAATAAAAACTAGGTTTTTAGAAAATGGGTCAGAACGAGAAAGATAGAAGAAAGAGTCTAAGAAGCTGTCAGAGGACATTAATTTCAAACTTAGACAAATAAATTAAAGAATATTGGGCCATATTTTTAAATGGAATCAAAGATAACCTACAGGATGCAGGAATAAGGGAAAAAAGTAAAACACCTGAATTAAAAAGGACATAGGCCTTGAAAAACTGAACACAGATCAATCGAGAAAACAGGTGGAAGTTGTGTGGAACTATGAAAAAAATAGGCAAAATATACAAACTGAGTAGTCCATGCGCAAGATAGACAACATCAAGGTTGATTTCAGCTCAGGAGCGCCGTGGTCCCGTGGTTAGCGTGAGTAGCTGCGGAACGAGAGGTCCTTGGTTCAAGTCGTCCCGCGAATGAAAAGTTTATTTTCTTTATTTTCGCAAAGTTATGATCTGTCCGTTGGTTCACTTACGTCTCTGTTCAGTGTAATAAGTTTAGTGTCTGTGTTTTGCGACCGCAAAACCGTGCGATTAGTTGACGAAAGGACGTGCCTCTCCAATGGGAACCGAAAACATTTGATCGCAAGGTCATAGGTCAACCGATTCCTCCACAGGAAAACACGTCTGATATATTCTATACGACACTGGTGACGGCATGTGCGTCACATGACAGGAATATGTTGTCGACCCACCTAACTTGTACACTTGGCGAATGGGTAAAAAGATTCTTCTACCTTGCCCGAGTTAGGATGATAATATACAGTCATCCTTGTGGATGTGATAATCACTCCCAAAAAAGTGATGAAAACATAAGAGTTTGTCACATAAACTGCAACAAATGCATACAACAGTTTCACAGTCGCACAGTTTTTCCTGTGCTCTGTCAAAACATATGTTTTTAACGTTTTCAGATTTTTCCGTGTGTAGATCGTCAAATCCTGCATATGTCCAAGCAAATCTGAACATGTCCTGGAATTTTGGAGAGCGAAGTTGATTATGTGTGAGTGCCTGACCTTTGATAATTGTCTGAAAATAAAAAATTAAACTTTTCACTCGAGGGGAGGCATGAAACAAGGACCTATCATTCCGCAGCTGCTCACGCTAACCACGGGACCACGGCGTTCTGGAGTTCACGTTATCCTTGATGTTGCCCATCTTGCGCATGGACTACTCAGTTTGTATATTTTGTTTATTTTTTTCATAGTTCCAGACAACTTCTTCCGGTTTTCTCGATTGATCTGTGTTCAGTTTTTCAAGGCCTATCCACTGTGCCAACTTATAACTAAATCTGAGGGGGGGTGCGATGGGGAGGTTCCTTTGTTAGTAAGGGGTACGATTACAAATAATGCTCTTAGTAAGGGGTACTCTGTACATTGTTGTTACTGAGAAGATAGTTCTCCTAAGATAACGAGATACGTGACCATTGCAGCGAACGCAGAGACCAGCAGTCGGCGGTCCAGTGTGACAAATCCAGCGGCGGTGAAGCGGAGTGGCGGGCTGTGGAGTGTGAGCTGCAGAAAGGCTTCCACATCGGCACATCTGAGATCTGACGTTACCACGGCCCTCAGCAGGAACACGCCGGTGGCTGCCGCCTCGTCGGCGGTCGCAGCACAACTCAGCACCACCGACAGCAGTTTCAGCGTGTGGAAGGCGAACCACAGTGCTGAGACGGCCGGCTGCTGGCTGTAGGAGAACTCGACGATCGAGCGGGGCTTCACGGTCATCATGAGGACCTCGTAAGCGCTGCACGTAGCGCCGCACACGCAGTAGGTGACGTCGAAGGCCATCGACCATCCGAAGTGGCTCTGGAGAAACTCGGCGGCGCGCGCCAGGGCCACATGGGCTTCTCGCAGCTGCCGCAGTTTTCTTGCTGGCGCCAATCGTCTCGAGGTTCCACACAGCAGCCCACGCATTTCTGAGTTGCACGGCAGCGGCAGTGATAAACGGAGATCGGCGTTGAGACTGCAGAACCTTTGTCGCAGCTCCAGCACCATAATCACGAACTGCATCGTCACCAACGACTTGCAGAATTCTTCGATCGCGAACAACATCCAAATATATGGCTCCTGGTAGCCTTGATTCATCGTCACCCAGACGGCGACTACCATCGCACAGTGCATGACGAAGAGGACATCTATCAACATTTTTACTATTTTTGATTTAACTCTCACGAGTCGCCGATCTGCGACCTTCAGTGCTTCAATGAACGACAAAAGCCCTCTTAGTCTGCCAGAAGCACATACGGCGAACATCAACAACAGTTTTATTCTTCCCGTAAATTCCAGTGCAAGATACGTAACTGGGGCGAATACTGAGACACGCAGGTACAAGCGAATACGATTGTACGAAAGTGATGAAGCTATGATCGCTGTAACGATGAACCAGAGAGTAGCAACAGGCCGAAACTGCTTTCTGCATATCTTCTTCTGCTCCAGGCAGTGAGCTTTTGCATACGTTTCCCATCGCAGTGGCGCCAGTCCAAATGCTTGCCATATTGTAAACACTGGTCTGGTGACGAACCAAAAATCGACTACCTCTTTTTCAAATGACATTCTCCTCTTTGTGGCTGAAAAGCGACTTCCCACCGACGAAATTCCAATATCCCGGTCAGTGGAATTCTTGTTGTACAATATGCTGCTGACGTCTGTTGTTTTGTCTTTATATGACCCTGTTTTTAAGGCAGGTTCAGGGTGTTAGCATTAGACACAACTGAGGCGCTTTATGCAGACGGTTTCATTTGCTGAATGGGCTACACACATTGTGACTGAAGAGAATACAAGATGAAGCTCTTCAGCCTTAGTATACTCATCGCTTAGTGTTACTCCTGAACACTTGTAAGACGGGCGAGCAGCACTTTCATTAACACTTTCTAAAAGTTAAACAGGAGCATCTAATCTCAACACAATGACGAAACGATTCCATTATATTGACTACTACTTGCTTTTGTTCCTTTTGTTCAGGATTGCTTCTCAGAAGTAAAGGTAAATGGCACACAGATGACATATAATCGCTAAAAGATGATAATCCTTTCTAGTACTGTACTCAAAACTGGTCGAGGGCATCGTTACTTGAAGTAACTCCTGAATTCAATAAGCAGCGAACTTTGTCAATAAACAAATCAATATAACGTATCTCAGAGACTCACGTCAGAGTACATACAATTGCGTTCGATTCTATTTCTGTTACACGTTCGCACTGCCACCCAAATACAGACTTGGAGTTTCAAATGTCGTCAAAGAGAAAAAGAGAACGTGTTAAATTGGATATTCTCATTACGGCACAATTCCGTTTCTGATTATGCGGAATAGAGATAATTGATAACTTCCTATGCAGACAATAGTGAACTCTTTCGCTTTGCATTGAATATCCCCCACAGAAGCAGACATTTTATAATAATCAAAGTACCATGGATCTTTTTACAGCGATGATGTTGCTGAGAGATATATTTGGTGGACAATGGTATAGGAGAATTTGTTATCTCTCCGTGTGTTGAAAAGATCCTCTTCACGGTTGATTCCTATTACATTGTCAGGAAGTAAATGTAATACTCATTGTGTTTCTCTAGCGCCTCTTTCAGGATTATAATATTATGTTTACACCTCCTTCTTTTCGTGAGGCCTCAGCGTACTTTTCTAATGATAGGCTGAGCTATTTTGCCAAACCTTCCGTGTCTTTGCAGCCATCATTTAAGAATAATGTTCCAAAAGGTGTCTACTGCATAGACGAGTCATAGTAATTATTGTCAGTGGTGTTGAGAAACAGCCGAAATCACTAAAACTGAACAAGAGACTGGTCTCGATGGAGTCCCTATCACGTTCTACACAGAAACTGTGACTTCGCTCCTCTTGTAATCGCACATTACTCGAACAAAAAACTGTATTAATAAGTTAGAAGGAAAGCACAGGTTACATTTGTCTAGGAGAGTAGCATATCTGCAAAGTGATCGACAACACTGTCATCCAGTATTGCCGGTATCAATCTGTTAAGGAATGTTAGAACATGTTTAGAGCTCAAGCATAAACCGATGTCTCGAACAGAATGGCTTCTTCCAAGCCAAGCATCAATCTTATTAGGTTATCTAATCTTATGTTGTAAGTTTAACACAATACAACAAGTGTTACTTTTAGAAACTGTGTGTTCTTAGTCCAGAGTAACTAATGGCACACAAGCACATCAACTTCATTCATCCAGTGTTTGAGAGTGAGAGTACTTAGCGACTTTAAGCGTAATTTCAATTTTTTCGTAATCTTTTTGCACTTACATACTTTAATGGAAATAGATAACACATTAATTCATTTGTAAACTAATTAACTGTTGAAGCTGTTTTACATGTGGGAGTTTGAATTTTTATATAATTAGAGTTTTCTTGTTAGAACTAATCTACATAATACTTTTGCATTTTCTCACTTCTTTATATGTCCTTGTAGAAAAGAATAACCTGTACAGCGATTATTTGTACTCACAGCCACAGAAATCGTTTGCAAGTGGAGTTCTGTGTATGAAGAAATATACTTGCTGTGGCATCTGGTAAAGAATGAAGCATTATTTCGAAGGTAAGTTCAGAAAGAAGAAAAACAATTTTAGCATTTGTTGTTTATCTTTTTCATCATGACACTGTTTTTGAGCTCAGCTACTCTCAATTCAGTGCTGAATGTTATTTATCTAGGTCGTTTAAGGCATATTTTAGGATTATGTTTTGAAATATAACCAGTCAATTTCTTTTACACTCCTTATCTTCTTTGTTTTCAGTTGTCAGTTGACAAAATACTACTGCGACTCCTTGCTGTATCTGTCATTAGCACACATAGTCTTTAGTTAACATTAAAGAATATTTCCTGTTTAGATGGAACTACAGTCTTCTGTTATTTATTTTAGTGCTACTTTTACCAAAATCAGATTGGCTTTCTCAGTAACTGAAATAAACTACTTGCACAAATGCAAAATTTTTAAGATAGAGCACTGTGCTCCTCATAAACTTACAATATCTCTTCCAATATGACTTGAACATATTCATGCTACAAATGTATTCCGTAAAACTGGTGAAATATTTCAAATTCTGCCTTTAAACAGCAAATGGGACACACAGAACGAAGCAAACGTTTTTGACATGAATTAGGGAACAATTTACAAGCTTCTAAACTCCGACTTCTGCACAGGCATTTTTCTATAAAATTAGTAATACATTTAAACTAAGAAATATGATGTATAATTCATATAAATGTAATGTAAGTGTACAATTAGTTGACTGTAAAAGACATAATTTGAAGAATAAGAAAAAGGAACATGTCTTAAATGGATGAAATAGGCAAAACACTAGCAGCAAAATATAATAGGCCCCACATTAATTGTAGAAATAACAAGTAAAGACTTACATACAAAATATTTCAGATCCATATGGAGATCTATTACAACTCATTCAGGTACAGTTGATATAAATATATCAAATCATTCTGGTTCATATTGGATTCATTACTATAGATATAATAACAGCTGTTTTTTAAAATTTCTTTGCAGGTAACATTTCTAAAAGTTTTATCTAATTTATAGAATTAGGTATCTTCGTTTAGCACTTGCAGCCAGTATGAAATATGGGTTCATAGATTTGACCAAAAATGTGCTTTAGACTTTGATACTATTATTAGTTCAACATAATTAAAATTTTTGGACATAAATCCATTTAATAACTAATTCTAAAATCAAATACTGATCTAGTTGGAAACAAATTTTTTAAAATTTCAAATATTTAATGTCTGACCATTAACAAAGATAACCAAGTGTTCATAAATGCAAAAGTAGTATGAAAGTCAGAAAGCTTCTAAATTTTTACTTTCCAGAATTGTATGTTTAACTCATTTTGATAATACCTGCAATATTGTCATGATCATATTAAAATGGTACCATGGAATACCAAAGACACTGAAATCTTAAAACTATATTCCAATGAATGCAGACTTTTTATGTATGCGACTGACACTTATTTACTTACTTTCCCAGCATAGTGAGGTCATTTGTGGTTGGTTTGGAACCAGTCACTACAAACTTGCAGAACAGCTACTTTAAAAAAAAATCAATATATGAGAATGGGGCAACTGAAAGTAAGAAAATAGAAAAATACCTAAACTACTGTGAGGCAGTCCTCTACACAGTACAATAAATGGGCCACACAAAAGCTTTTCAACAAAGATTTGGAAGTCTGCAAGTTGTGATCCACATCATTCAGTATTGCTAGAAAATGAATGTGGATAATACAGTATGTCTTACTACATAATCCTTAAGAAAGTTTATGTAAATGCACTTCATTTTTCTGACAGAGGTTTGGCAGAAGTGTTGCATAATTGCCTGGCCTGTATCTTTTTCCCTGGCTAAGGACATTCAGTGTGACATGACAGAATAGAAAAAGCCAAAAGAAATGACCATTTGTACTTTAGTCTCACTGACTGTATAGATTCTCTTATAGGAAAAACAATGTATTGTAAGCCAATAAGTCAGAAACAATAGTTGCATCATAAGAATTAAATACAAAAATTTCATATCTCTTTGAAAGCCTAATTAGTCACATTCAAGTGCATTGCGATAGTTGTGTTTAAGACTATGTTAACACTGAGTACATGTACATGCACAGTGAATAAAAACATAATAAAATTACCATAAATCTATACAGGATATATGTTTTGATTATGAGAGGAGTGTATAGTGATACAACTGCACCTTGCTGCATTTAAAGCTATAATTTAAACCTGGAACAGAGTATATATACGAAAGTAAATAATTACAAAGACATTAATGAACTTGTCAGGGTATTGCCTACTGTAAGTTCCGTATGGCTGTTTGACATATTCTTTTGTTAAATGAATGTCTCACAATTTATTACAAATGTTTATGAATAACAATAGTAAAACAATTAAAAAAATTTAGTCAATTTGAACTTCAGAAGCAGTGTGTGGAAGACACTGCTGACGTTACACAATGTAACTGCATTGCCAATACAGCTTTATGGGTGTGACTCTTTCGTACCGATAAAACCGAAACGATCATTAATCTTACATGTGGCTAATGAAAGGTGGGATAAATATTAGAAACAGGAAAATATCAAACCGAACTACGAACATTTGACCTGAAATAAGAGAGGATAACACCAGGAAAAAGGGAGTATGTGGCAGGAAAGATAGATGGACCTGGGGATACAAACCGAACGTGGATGGTGCAAGGGTGGATTATTTAAGAAGAGGTGTTCACAAATATGTTAATGGAAAAGAAGTCAGAAAAATATAGTTCTTGATTCCAATACTGGTGTTGTTGATGTTAATGAAGATGGTATCTGTGGATGACTCTGTCCAGAATACAGTGTTGGTTTCCAACTTATGGCAGATCCTTATTTGCGTTGTTCATCTAGTCAGGTATCGCACATAAGGATTAGTTTATTTAGCTGCCTTTATATAAAAGGTCCAATAAAACTTCACAGAAACACAGCAAACGTCTTACTAGAACCATAGCTTTTTTGGATATGATGTATATAAAGAACGAAATATTAGTTCAATATTATCAATGCTTTCAGATACCATGACAAGTTCACTATAGTTTTAATAGTGACAATATTATCTCTCCTCTCAAACATATATTTGTTTTAGGTACCAAACAATTGTCATAGGAATAAATGCAGGCAGATACCTAAAGTGCATTATGCATGACTGTAGAGAGAATTGTCTCTCCTCTGTCTTTGTTTCTCTTTCTCAAAAATGCATTTCTTTTAGATATACTAGCAAGATTTAGATATATTAACAATCGAAATACGTGTAAATGGTAATCTACATAAGGACAGAAAGATGAAAGTTGAAATTGTATTAGAAGAATTTCTTGTGAAATACAACTTGTGTTGACCACTAGGTTGCAGATAATATGAATAAATAAATGATTGGTATCGGAAACTGAATTGAATTGTCTCCCATGGAGAGAAACCACGATGTTTGAAGGATATTGTCGTACTGAAGGTCGAAGTCTATTACAGAATTCCTCCAGAAAACCGAATCTATGAAAATTGAAAGATACGACTTTGTGCGCTTGCTACTGGAATTTCTTCACAGCTGACGACATCACTAGAATGCTGACCATTACTAGGGTTGCAATGGCGGGCTGCAGTAAGCCATCACGCATGACGCCAAATCACTGTGGCCAAAACCATTGTTAAGTGACTCTGCAACAAGTAGCAGCAAAAAAGTCGCCAAGACACCATTTATACGCGTCGATCGAGCTGGTATGGGATCCATCATACACTCTGTCCATTCAGCCACCATGCAGCTGGATTATACATTAGCTGAGCACGCGCTGGTCAGTTGTCGTTCGTTAATGCCACACGTTCGTTGAGGCCCGGAGTCTGATGCTATCATACTAGAGACCACACAAAATACCATGGCTGGTAGATGCGCAGATGGCAGGGCACGCATGGGGAGAGCGGTAATGGTGGGACTATAGACAGAAGCTGTAGGGGAAATGCCGAACACTGGAGGGGAAGAACCATTCTAAACTCAAGCCTACACTCACATTTTTCGTAAATATTAAGCAGGGTTTGGTGACCATTCAAAAGTATCTGTCACCTCTGCTTTAGTTACTGTCTAGAAGGAATTCCACCGAAAACCCAGCGATTTATTTTCTCCTGGCTTGCTAACCATTTGTAAATTTCAGAGAAGTGTCATGAGTGGCGAACTTTGAGTAAAACCTACATATCTCTCTTGTTTCCATGATAAAATTTACTTATTTTGCCAACGCACAGCGGAGTTTACATAGTCTCAGCTCACCAGCATGTGCAGATGCAATTGCAAGAGAGTTCTGAAACAGTGGTTTATTATGTTTATTAAGTGAGGAACTGAGGAAAAATAAGGTCAGTATCTTATGAAAAAGCATATCCTCGGTACAACATAAGCGTGTAATGTCTTCACTTACATTGTTTCAAAACCCATAACGTTTCTTGTTTCACCGGGTATCGATAGCACTTCAGCAAAAGTTACATTCTTTCATCGTAAAAGTCTGTAGCTAGTGGAGTAACACGGTAGATAATGAAGTTTCGCATTGTAACCATACGACAAAACACTCTCCTCTTTGCATGCCATAATTCACCAAAATCTCATTTTGGTATTTAAAACCGTTTATGAAGTATGAGATATGTTGTGGATATTTCACTCTGGCTTTACTGCTGGAGCGGCGCAATCGCAAATGAGTGTGTTATGTCGGATTAATTTTCTCGTGATTAGTGACAGGTACTCCACCCAAGTCTAAAGAAAAATTCAAAATTTTATATATTCCATACGCAGCAACATATTATGTAATATGCACCAGTTGAAAAATCATAGCGACCCCTATTCTTCAACGCAAACTTTTTCGAATTTCACGCAGTGTCTTACTTACATGTAAATATCATAATAACTACGACGATTAACGAAATAATGGGCACATCATAATGAATTTGACATATAAAGATACAAGTAAAGGAAAAAAGAAATTTTTTCACTGAATAGTTGTCGTGAAATCGTTTGAGAAAGATTTTGGGGAGTGCGCGTCGATTGTGTCATCGGCGACTGGCTGAAAGGTGGTAGACATAGTCGACCTCCCCTTCTGAACTAACGAATGAGATGGCCAACGCTTTGGACGAAAATTGGTCACTGTGCATCAGTCACCGTATCCTGTGCGGACTCTACCCCGAATCACCATCATCCCAAAAGTAAAATCACATACTGCAATGCTGAACTCTTCCGTGCAATGTGGCCATGAAAGTCAGCTACAGCTGAGACAGCAGCAGCTGAAGTCTCGGTAACGGTGCTCTGACATACCACCATCACTTCTCTCTGTTTGGTCTGGGAGTTGCAGCAGGATGTGAAGGCCTGTTAATATCCAGCAACGTAATGAAGCATGTGTTGTTAATAAAAGTGTTCGATATAGTTACGACCATCTTGATGACTGGAGCCTGACCTCCATGACCACCATCAGAGCATGAAATGTCTGGTCAGGGAACGAACAAGACGTCCTGGCCAACAGAGTAGTAGCTTCCCATCCCTCCACTAATGGACATTCAAATTGCAACTTCAACAGTTCCAGTAACACAGTGGAGTAGTAGTGTAAGTTTGGTTAACACAACCACCTTAGAAGGAAGTCACTTTCAGATTGTATTACTAGTGATAGTGATATAAGATGTGTATTTGCAGTGTGAGTAGTATTTTATTTTAAAAAAAATTAAAATACGTGCTCCCTGATAGCCATGTATGAACAAGAGAACATATAGGCCAGGGCTTCCCAACCTTTTCAGCTGGCGGACCCCTTCTTCAGTCGAAAATCCATGGCGGACCCCTAGTCAGTCAAGAGCACAGTAACTTCAAATTTCAGAGCGAAACCCATGGGAACTGAAAGCTTCTTAATGCAGGTGCCATGTTCCCAATGGCCCCCCCCCTCCCACCCCCCCCCTCCAGTATCAATAGTCTTTGGTTTAGAGATGAATGAAAACAACTTGAAATTATCGATCCCATTTGAATTCCCACTGTATCCAGACACTTACTAGTGGATTTACTCCCTTTGTTCGACACACTATAGCCTGAATAAAATTACTTGGTAATTGAAATTTCACACGATGGAGCTTTCTTCCTCCAAGAGCAATCAACGTCACGTCCAAACTGTTCGCTGTTGACAAGCTGTCGCTTATGGTCCGTTCACTTCCACTATTTGGCTACTGTTGTGTAAGGAGCATGCATATTTCGTAACAGTCTTGTTTGTGTGTGTGTGTGTGTGTGTGTGTGTGTGTGTGTTTGTGGTTTTTCGTGAAATCCGAAGAAAAATGTTCAAATGTATGTAAAGTGTTCCTTTGGTCGTCCTCCCTCCTCATTCATTTCAACTGGAAACTTCCCTTGTTGTGAAGGCGATGGAGAAACTGCAGTCTTCTTCAATGATCCTGACTTCAGCCACCGATCCATGTCAGAAGTAATAAACTGGTCAAAAATCGACTTATGAAACAGGTTGCACTGACAAGGCAAGTTTAACATTTAATTATGCCTGGGGCCGCGTATGTGCCAGCGAGCGCTGTGATTGGTCGACAAAGCTCGCTCCGCGCATGCGTAAAACGTTTCAGCGCAATTAGCGTCGTGAACCGGCGCACAAACGACCCCCGTATTGTTGCTAAACAGTCGATCAGAGAAGCCGCATTCTCCGGTACTAAACTGTGTATACGTTCTCACTTAGGAACCGCAAAGGCTGCTTGGGGATACGACCTGATGTAAAAGTACACGTTTTTCACACGGAAAAAAGGTGATGAATTTGATTTTCACATTTTTATTCAATAATTTTACTCATTATTTTACACGATTTGGTGAAAGGTGGCCGCGGACCCCCTAGAAAGGGCTGGCGGACCCCTAAGGGGTCCGCGGACCACAAGTTGGGAAGCCATGATATAGAACAACAGACATAAATTCAAATGTAATGTGTGAAAGGTAGGAAATAAGTTGTAGTAAAAAGACACTTTGTTGTATGAATCTGTACACTCGATTATTATTGGTTAGTTGTGGACTGAATAATGATGACGAGGTATGTAACGGTGACAGCAACTGCGGAAACCAGCAGACGGCGATCTATCTCGACGAATCCTGAGGCAGTGAAACGCAGTGGTAGACCCAACAACGCCACGCGCAGGAATGCGTCCATTTCGACAGACTGCCCAGATGGCAGCACTGGAAATCTCTGGAGGAGCACACCGGTGCGCACCGACTCGTTTTGAGCTGCTGCGCAGGACAGCGACAAAGCCACTAGCTTGAGGCAGTGGTAGGCGAGCCACAGAGTAGAAGCGCTCGCGGACTTACTGAGTTGTGGAAGCTCCGTGTCTTGTGAAAGGAACAACACTGTAATCACTTCGTATGTGCTGCAAGTGGCACCAAACATACACTGTGCAATATCGAAAGCGACCGGCAGCCCAAAGTGTTCCTCCAGTTGCTCGGCCGCGCGCCCCAAGGCTACAAACGCCATCTGCAGTTTATGCAGTTTTCTTTTAAATACAGCCGACTGTGGCGATACTCGCAGGACAGGGAAGTCAGAGTGGCACACCTCCTCTTCGAGGGACGCGTTGAGTCTGCAGAACCTCTTCCACAGCTTCAGGACCAGCAATACGAACTGGAGGAGCACCACTGAGTCCAGGAACCAACGAAAAATAAGGTGTATCAGCAGAATCATCCCACCAGAGCTTGAGTGCAGTCCGATCACACCACTCATCAGAGCAACGTTAATGAAGAGTAGCGAACTGCTGAATAGTGTGCTGCAACGTGTCTCCTTTAACGGAATACCATCATCTACGAACTGGAGCTCCTTTATGAATAATCGTAAACGATCAAGCCTCGTTGCAGCACATATCAAAAAGATCAACAGCTGCTTTCCATCTGTTATAGCTACAAAGAGGCAATATATGGCTGAAGACAAGTTGGGTAAGCTTCTGAATATTTGTATCATATAGTACCAGTAAATAACTGACACTAGCGCAGTTACAAAAAGCCAGAAAACAGAAGGCCATGCCACACTACACAAATTTCTTCGACTTTTCTTGCAGCCAAAGACTGGATTCGCCCTCTGTTCAATTGGAGCTAGCCCCAGTATAAGCCACACTTTATACAGCGGTGTCAAGATGAAATGAAACTTTACTATAGACTTTTGTCCTGGTATCATCTTTGTGGCTGTTTTATTTTTATAATTTCTTATTCTGTTATCCTGGTGAAGAATATCAATGGTAAAGCAATGCCACTAACCGCTATAGCGTTAGTGGAGCAGTTATTCTTCACCAACTTGGCTCTGCACACTGCGCGGTGGTTGCCACGGTTCTTCGCTTTTATGGATGCCTACATTAAGAAAATTAACTTTATTTCCCACTCGTACAGACAATTCAATTGAAACTGAGTAACGAGAATACCGACCTCCCTCCCATCCTACCACCGATTCCTTAAAGAATCGATCACTCATACATAAAACAGCTCTCCATTTTAATAAAAGCCAGTTTTTCACGTACCTCAATGATCATGACGTCATATCCCTGAACAATCTGACATAAAATTATTTTGCAAAACGATTCAGTGGAGGAACTGGAAACTGTCTGCAAAATGTGTTGCGATTGGAGTAGGTGGTAAAGAAGAAATAAAATAAAACGTCCGATATTAGGAGGAATAATTCCCGCAGAGGTTTCAGTTTATGTGCAAAGTGTGTTGGAAGTCACTAAGTGTTCTCATTCTCGCATAATGGATGAAGAGAGTCTTGGCAGTTTGTGCCCCGTGAGTTATGCAGTCTAGAGACACATACACAGTTCCTAACTCTGAAACTTCCCTTATTGTGTTAAACTTTTAACGAAAGATTATAGCTCTTAATGCATAGATTATGACAGGATTTCAAATTTTTAATTCGACAAATAATTATATGAAATACTGAAAATCAAATATTTGTTGCCCCTGGAAGTCGTTAGATACGTAGGCTGCAATTACCATTGGGTGACCATGTAGCTGTTTCAGCCATTTAGTAATATACTTAGCACTTTTAAATAACGTTACCCAGAAACGTTAGCTTTTCTGTTTCATTGCTGCTAAAGGAACAGATCCGTAATTCCCATTAACATGTTAGCTAAGGTTTCTTGCTGTCACCCAAGTTGAAAAAATTGGCGTCAGTTACGTCTTCATGTCTTTACCAACAGGAGATTCTCTGTTAGGGAATTTTCGCAAGTCGTTAGATGAAATGTTTTACAGATTATTGCCACCGCTGTCGGTGTTAGTGGTATTAACACGCATAGCGTTGTCATTAATCCAAAGACTGAGTTGAACATTGCAGTCTTTACTAACCATTAACCTATCGCAGGTGTCTTCTTGAACTGACGTACCTAGAAAATTACATGGAGGGGGAAAGGGAGGGGATGGAGCGAGTTATATTTGTTTTAACGAGGGCTGTAAACAACGGAGAGACTTGGAGAGTTCCACATCAACAAATTATTGTCAGAGATGAGATAAAACAGTTAAGTGACAGAAAATAGCGTAGAACAGACTGAAGCCTGAACCCTGTACATTTGGGTTTGTAATGGCACCCATCCACTTATAAGGGGCAGTCAACTGAAAATGGGGCAGATGGAAAAAAAAGTTAGTAAATTATCTTTTCAAAAGAAATCGCCGTGACATGTTAATACATTTATCCCAATTTGAAACAAGATATGTTGTCAAAGTTGTTTCCACCACGCTGTAGAAGTTTCGCTGGGAAGCCCTTACACACTCTTGATACAGAATGAAATTTTTACTCTCCAGCGGAGTTTGCATTGATATGAAATTTCTTGGCAGATTAAAACCGTGTGTCGGACCGAGACATGGAGTCGGGGCCTTTGCCTTTCCCGGGCAAGTGCTCTACCGTCTGAGCTACCCAAGCACGACTCACGACCCGTCCTCAGAGCCTTAATTCCGCCAGTACCTCGTCTCCAAATCTTCTCAGAAGCTCTCCTGCTTTTAGTCTGCCAGGAAGTTTCATCCTCCATGCAGTCCGGAACTCTCCCCATGCGATTTCCACATTTTTGGAGCCATTAAGAAAGACGTACGTGACTCTGTGGGCCCTAAACTTTCTGCTTGTGACGTGGGGATCGTTCTTGCTTCTCCTGGGTCTACTTCACGTGACACGTCGCCGAAATATCGCAGAACTTATTTTATGTTTCATGCGCCGAAATGGCTCCTCAACGTGAAACAGCAGGAAGTGACGTCACAAAACTAGTAGAACGCCACGTCAGCGTTAGCTATCTCGTCTAGTGTGCCGACGGCGGAGGAGGAGATTAGCGTTTAACGTTCCGTCGACAACGAGGTCATTAGGGACTGAGCACAAGCTCAGATTAGGGAAGGATGGAGAAGGAAAGCGGCTGTGCCCTTTCGAAGGAACCATCGTGGCATTTGCCTAAAGCGATTTAGGGAAATCAGATAAAATCTAAATCAGGATGACCGGACGCAGGTCTGAACCGGCGTCCTCCCGAATGCGAGTCCAGTGTGCTACTCTGCTCGATTCTCCCATTAGAGATACAAGCACGCAGATAATTGTCAATGGGGAAATGATTAGGATTTTTAGTAGATTGGCGAATGAGACAAGCAAATAGTCTTGTACAAAATCTTTATTAATTTCTACATATACATTTACATGCAACAAACTACCCTTTCTTTATGTTTCCATGGTGTAATTTTAATAGCATCCAGCTTTTTACTTCTAATTTAAATCTTCATTGGAGTTTTCTACTTCAGTCTCCGTTCAGTAAATTGGCTGGTACAAATGAAGGTATGTTCTCTAATTTCAATATGTATTTAATTTTTTCCTGTAAAATATCTGTTCTATGGTTTTAACAGTTAGTTCCGTTCCTTCCTGGAAATCTTCAACCCAGGAGCACATGGGGAGCATAATTTTACTTTTTATTTCCTGCCGAACACTATTGTTACAACGCTGCACGTCTTTCTGGGTGTACACTATCAACTCTTCTGCCACACATGCTTCTGGAATTTCCATATAGAATTTGAAGTTTACAGCTTTCCTTGTTATTCTATGGTTTTAAGCTACAGAGATGGTTGTTCTGTTGTTAGGTACACAACATTAAGTCTAGCTTATTTAGATACAATGTAACCATGCTTTTTAAGCAGATCCTGGTGGGAAGGGAGCTTTATAAACACATTTTTTTGTCCTTAAATGTATTAAACATGCTGCGATCCACCAGTTTCGGCCAGGAATACAACACATGGCTTGTTATCATAGCTGTTAACAGTAAATTCAGAATGTATTATATTCCCCAATTGTAACCAAATTTCGCCACACACTGTACCATCTACATCTACATGAATACTCTGCAGATCACGTTTAAGTGCCTGGCAGAGGGTTCATCGAACCACCTTCACAATTATCTATTATTCCAATCTCGTATAGCGCTCGGAAAGAACGAACACCTGTATTTAACGTAATATGCAAGCCTTGCTTGCTCATCTGCAATAGCTTCCTCTTTTTACAATTCCAGGTTAAGTGACAACTGTCTTCCCATATACTCCATATACTCTAGTTCTCGTTCGTTTCTTTCTTTTTTTTCCCTTCGATCTCGTCTACTTACAGTTTTCTTTTTCGTACACGCGCCACATTAAACGCCTTCAAAAGCATAATTTCTTTAATAGGGAATTTACCCTTTTTCTTAGCACTTGTGAAATAACATTGTTTATGGGTAGCAATCCTAATTCGGCGTTATCTATATCTGATGGTATCTGTTTCTCTTGCTACTGTGTGATACTTATATCGTCTTTGTTGGAGTCAGTGTTAAGAATCCCCATATGGTTTACAAGTAGATAATTGAAACTGGACGCACACAGAGCATAATTTGTAAGCCTATTAGCTGACACCACATGGATGTACAGTGGACACAATATAAATACTGTTTGTTAGAGCATACAACACTTAAACAGTATTTTACAGGGTCAGACACACGATCCATTCTGTAGTTGTATATTGTAGGCTCCATCCTCGTAATACCTTGTTGTTTAGCCAAGGATGACGTAAAAGCTTGTAGTAGTTACCTACTTGAACAAGTTAAAAATCTATGAGATGGTTACCGATAACTTTGTTCATGACTCGGCTTTTGATTTTTAGCAAATATCGTTACTCTGCAATTGGAGGTCATCCCCGTTAAAAAGTCAGTCCAAACTGTCTCATCATTGTACATAATTACATTACTGTTTCCCTGGAAATCACCTTCCATGCAGAAGTCGTGGTTTGACATTAAGAAGTCGCACATCTACTTTTTATTGAAATTTTATTAAAGTCTTATTTTATGTTCAAATCCAAAGGTAATAGTCATCTACATGTACCTGCTGAATTATTCCAAGTGGCTCTTCCACTAGAACGTCGAATTTAACACTGGCTAATTCCACTTTATAGGAGCTAGCCACAGGATGCTTATCTTTCAACGAAATGGTTTCCAGTGCTTCCTTGCCGATTTTTTCCAGTATTCCTCTTGCTGCCACAATGCCGTTCCCAAGCATGTGAAAAGGTAGCTTCGGTTTGACGTCATTTCTCGGAGAATTTCCTATGTAGATAATAGTTAAACGAGCCACACGTCTCCTTTTTTAACATTACAGACTGTCCCTTCTCTAATTCCTCCTGACAATCCACTTGATCACAAATTTTAACAACCATAAAGTTACGGCAAAACAATTCTGTATAGGATGTAATCACATTTAAATTCTTCTTGCTGAGGAGCGTACCATTTTCTGTGTAATTTATAGTAGCAATATAAGTGAGAACACTGGACACAAACTACGGTTATGGAAAAGTCTTTCTAGCACAGTTCCTTATTAACTGTTATGAATTTCGAAAAATCTTCGTCAGACATAAGCTATGGGACAATGTACAGAAATTATGAAAAATAACTTACACGTAGCAGTATAATGCATGATCATGACAAACACTGAATGCGCAATTATTTCAGTAGACATATGCAGATCTAGTTTTAGGCTCGACAAACAGAGCACATGAACTGTATATAAAATACAATTCTCGTCTTACAAAGACTGCACTACGTAGAACAGTTGTCAATTCAGTGAATGCAGGTGTCAAAGTAGCTGTAGGGTTTTAAAAGCCGGCCGTTGTGACCGAGCGGTTCTATGCGCTCCAGTCCGGAACCGCGCTGCTGCTACGGTCGCAGGTTAGAATCCTGCCTCGGGCATGGATATGTGTGATGTCCTTAGATTAGTTAGGTTTAAGTAGTTCTAAGTCTAGGGGACTGATGACCTCAGATGTTAAGTCCCATAGTGCTCAGAGCCATTTGAACTATTTTTTTGTGTTAAAATGTCAAAGAAGTAAACTACATTGACAGATGGCGTAAGCATTAACCAAAGACAACACGTAGTAACGAGTAAATATAATAAGATTACTTTCTTTGCAAAATGACGTAAGGATTTCTACGAAAGAATCTATATTAAACGCTCTTATTGAGTAAACCAAAAGTATGTGATAAAATGTGTTGTTTATAACATAACATGAGAAATATCTTAGTCGCTATTAATCAACAGCATCAGGTGTGCCTTAAAAGGGCTCATCACAAGGAAGGAAATATAAAATACAAATATAAAATGTTATGAATGGTATGGACTTTAATAGTGGCTTTTTATTATTATAATTTTTTATTGGGTTTTGAAATTAGTATTTAATTTTATGTTATTCTGGCTTTTAAAATGTTTGAACTCAAATGCGAGTCTGAACCAAATTAAAATTATCTTTGGCTAAATGAGCCGTCAAGTGAAGCAAGAAAATTACGTACTTGAAAAATTATGCAAGAATATTTTTAAATATTTAAATCTGAACGCAATTCGCCCAATATTAATGATTGATATTTTTTACCTCTACCGGGATTGTCTGTATTTCTGGGACGTGATTTAAGCCTATAAGTTATCAGACTTCGTTTTGTGAAACGTGAAATTTTAGATAGAGGTTCTATTCTGAAAGCAAACCATACGTATTACATCGATTGGTGCCGCTAACACGTGATCATTCACTAACAGACATCCTCACACAAAATAAGCCACATTTAATTATCAAATTCATGAAAAAAAGCTGAGGCAAAAAGGTATGATTAATCGTAATAACAAACACAATGAAATTAAATAGTTATTATTATGCAAAATGAGCACAAATAACACAATCTCTATGTAGCATAGACAAGGAAAATATTTTATAACTGCAGAGACAATGGCTGAAAAGGAGGAGAGAGAACAAAAAAGTTGCGAGTCCTTGTTCGCTTACATTACATAGATAATCCAATTACAGAGATATTAATTTCGTTGTAATCACAGTGTTTATAGTCAACGATAAAATCGTCTCAGCGCTATTGTGCGAAAACACACAGTCACGAAATTCGCTAACACTTGGGGAAACATTACACAGCCCCCCAAATTTTTAAAAGTATGTCAAGTCCTTGTAAAATGTTTTAAAAATTTACATAGCTTTATTAACATTTAGTCTTTAGATTGTTCTTTTTTGCACCAATTCACCCTATGTCGTATTTCGTTTCCGTAGCACTTCATCAGTTTATAATACATTGATTACACAATAATATTACATATTTCTCTGTTCATTAATGTGACAGTTAGTGATGTCACTTTATTTGTTTTAAGCTGGAACCTGTTTTAGCTTTGCTAGGAACGTAATTTGCCTTCTATTTGGGTGCGATCCTTCCGGAACCTGGCGAAACAACGGAAGAGGCATTGGCATCCAGTTTCTTTTTTTGCAAGAAAATTATTCTCCCAAGATTTAGAAACATTATACACTGACAAAATCAGATTATTTAGTACATTAATCAGAAGAACAAATTAAATCGTTATGAAAGGAAACATCAAGGTAGAGAACTTGCATTGTTGACAGTTATTTGTCCTTGTGATTTGAGTTTGAGTTTTGAAATGTTAATAATAAATACTTAGGAATCGTTTTATGGGTTTTTGTTATAGAAATACGTCTGGTTTTTGAAACAGTTTACAATAATCACTCAGTGGAACATTATTTATTCTTGCTTGACTGTTGTAAAGGCGATGCATTGTAGGCGAAGTCAGTCGTGCTGCAGCATTCACCGTTGCTGTTGTGCAGGGCGGTCACGGCGGCGTGCTGTGATGTTGACAATATCTACATACGTGTGAGCCACGACGATTTGCGCTGTTTGCGATGGAACAAGTAGATTGCGGAGTTCTGGATCGGTTGTGCTCGACGAGATCCAGTCAGCTCAGGATACAGGGATTAAGAATTTTGATTAGTACGTAGTTGTAATCACTTGCAACACTAATTTACATCAGTTTGTTCGGTGATAGCTGTGGGTTACATAGTATACATGTTTGCGTTGCGATACAAAGGTCAACATATGCTTTCTGTTCTTGCACTTTACTGTCAGTTGACATCGACACCACTACTGCAAAAACACGTTCGTGTTTGTTTCGCTTTCCGCATCTTCATTAGTGTCCTCAGAATACCGTACATTACAAATGTTCGCAAAGTGTTCATCGAAGTTTTCGTTTCTTAAGCGTTTAGCTTCGCACCGGCTTGTAATAATTACACATGAGGTCATATTCACAAAGTTCCAGCGCTACAGTCTGTTTCACAGTTTACTGCGCGATACACATTATCTGTGTTTCATTTTAAAGCAACAACACTTCACTGTGTTTCACTTCAGCGTAGCATCGCATCACTTCAGTGTTGTCGTCTCGGTTGGTACAAAAATTAAGTTCACTTGCCACTAAGAGTGCCGTCCATATTCGACCTTAGTGCGAAGTGTATGTATTTATTTCACCAGGGAAATTGTATTATCACGCGTATAACGTCTCTTGATAACACATACTTCTCTTTGCTCTTGTATAAAGAGTCCTCCCATGAAATGCAAATCTATGTGGACTACTTCACCACTGACAGTTCTGTTTGCTATTGACAACTTATTACTCAGCATTTGTCGGTACATGTCATGTTACTTACAAATATCCTCAAAGAAAAATCCCACAGCTTATGTACTCTGTTGTAGGTGCTAACTGTATGATTTTCACAGCATTTATGTTCTATAACTTTCGAACTTTTTCCTCTTACACTTCTTCGTGACATTAATTTTGTTGTGTGGCTGTTTACGGTAGTGCAGTGTTTTCTATGCGAGTTTAGTCATTATTACTGGAGCTAAGGGCATCACTGACTGTTTTTACCTTGCACAAACTGGTGTGTGTAGTTGAAATTAGTCTCGAGAATTAATGTAAAACACAAATCTGCTTATGGCTCTATGTTTCCACGAACAACGTCATTCCACAAGTCCTAAGAAAAAGAGTAAATGTATCACACAGGCTTAAACCATTTCCCATTAAAAACCCTGTGAGGCGGCGCAATGGTTAGCACACTGGACTCGCATTCGGGACGACGACGGTTCAAACCCGCGTCCGGCCATCCTGATGTAGGTTTTCCATGATTTTCCTAAGCCAATTTAGGCAAATGGTGGGATGGTTCCTTTGAAAGCGCACAGCCGCTTTCCTTCCTGATTCTTCCCTAAACCCCTAAACCCATGGGACGGATGACCTCGCTGTTTGGTCCCCTCCCCCAAACCAACCAACCCACTAAAGAAATTGCACCTTTAAGTACAGTTAATGTTTATGTGCACGAAAAAGGAAACTGGAAATGGAAGACATCGATCTAAAGAAAAGAAAACTAGAGTATACAGAGAAGACAACTGCCATAAAGCAAGATTATAAACCGCAAATGGAAAAGGAAGAGGCTATTGCGGATGTGCAGGCCAGGTTTACATATGGCTTTAAACACAGTGTATGGAAAAAAATGTCTACGAAGGGTGAATCAAAAATATTGGCATTTACATTAAACAACAATGGAAACTGCTCACATGTTGGAGGACTGGCCGAAATCAATGGAATCTAGAACGTTTACTATATTAAGGAACACAGGAAAAATGTGTTTATTAAGTTCTGTTCCCATTTGGATCTGCTTAAAAGGATGGTTATATTCTACTTAAGTGTGGTGAGCTGGAAGTTGTCCACCTAGCAACAAAACAGCCATTTGCCGATTTTAAAACTGATGGAATAACTACATTTAATAGACACTCGTTTGCAAAAGTTTTAAATCTAAAGTTCTAACAGAAATCCCTCAAGAATGTGGAGCAGAAGAGTTGCTGACATGCATACAGGACGACGTGGAACGCTTTAACAGTATCGCCATGGAGGAGATACCAGGAAAAATTAAAATCCCTGAATGCTCTCGCCTAGAAGAGCTGCAAGAAGGAACTGAGCTAATAGTTAAAGCCATAAAACAATTACTTTACAGGAAGAAAATTAGATACGTATTAGAATTCGAGAATATGCCTTCTCTGTATTTGTAAAACTACTGGTTGGAGAAAGAAGTAGATGATGTAAGTTAAAAATTAAATTGGACATTATTAAAACTACACCTAACAAAAATAAAGATAGAGTTGTTTTCTGTGTGTAAATGTATATGGAAAAGTTAATAAATATTTTGTATGAGAATATATATCTGTCTTATTTGCTAACCTACCGAAAATTCCTGTATACAACAATCTATGTGTATGTATTTTGGATGTGGAAGTGGGTGGTTGGATGACATTGAAAAGTTGAAGTTAAAAGTGTAGCGACGCCCTTCTCATACCTATATGAAAGCTGTTCTATCCTTCACAGTCATATTGATGATTGAACACATCACGATGGTTCCACAACGACAGCTCAGCAAAGGCTGAAAGTGTCCCACGAAGTCTGGTCACGTTAATGGAGGAAAAAAATTCCCTCCCAAATTTGTATTTCCCGACGATTCCAAGGTGGGGGATGGGGGGTGGGGTGGGGTGGGCACATGAGCACAGCCCTGGGACAAAGAAATTCACTCAAAAATTCGAAATTCCCGCCACAATTCGAAATTCTCGCCAACAGGGTAGGTTGGGGGGAGGAGGGGTGAGGGATGAGGGCCCTGGGGCACATGTGCAGCTGAGAAAAACACGTGACGTCGTCCAGGAGTGGGGGGTGGGAGTGGTTAGGGGCAGGAGTGGAGAAAGAAGTAGATGATGTAAGTTAAAAATTAAATTGGACATTATTAAAAGTACACCTAACAAAAATAAAGATAGAGTTGTTTTCTGTGTGTAAATGTATATGAAAAAGTTAATAAATATTTTGTATGAGAATATATATCTGTCTTATTTGCTAACCTACCGAAAATTCCTGTATACAACAATCTATGTGTATGTATTTTGGATGTGGAAGTGGGTGGTTGGATGACATTGAAAAGTTGAAGTTAAAAGTGTAGCGACGCCCTTCTCATACCTATATGAAAGCTGTTCTATCCTTCACAGTCATCTTGATGATTGAACACATCACGATGGTTCCACAACGACAGCTCAGCAAAGGCTGAAAGTGTCCCACGAAGTCTCTGGTCACGTTAATGGAGGAAAAAAATTCCCTCCCAAATTTGTATTTCCCGACGATCCCAAGGTTGGGGACGGGGGGTGGGGTGGGGTGGGCACATGAGCACAGCCCTGGGACAAAGAAATTCACTCAAAAATTCGAAATTCCCACCACAATTCGAAATTCTCGCCAACAGGGTAGGTTGGGGGGAGGAGGGGTGAGGGATGAGGGCCCTGGGGCACATGTGCAGCTGAGAAAAACACGTGACGTCGTCCAGGAGTGGGGGGTGGGAGTGGTTAGGGGCAGGAGTGGATGTGATTAAATGATCAATGTAATTAATTTGCATATCAATTTGATACCAAAACTGTGCTCATAAGCCCACTACTCTACTACTTTTTATTACTTTAGAAACACAACCCACAGTAGCTTTCTGTTTATGTTTACAAAATACATGTTAGGAGTAAACAGAAAAATTAGTTTACACTACAAATTATTGCATCTGTAGAGAACTTAAAATCTACTGATAGAAAAACTTTATCATATGTATGGCTTCTGCCTTACTTTCTTTACTTAGAATTGCATAGCAGAAGAAATAGAATAATTGCATCCATAAAAAATGTTACTACTATTACATCAAAACATGTTTCTTGCTTACTATTCTATGGATAATATTAATAAAATGACTTTGCTTAAAAGATTATTCCAGAACTTCTACTATTAATGTGAAAGTTTGTTGTTCAGCAGAAGGTTTACTTAAGATCTACTTATGCACATGAAGAAAATAAATTTGTCTTAACACTACTATGTACGCTGTGAAATGTCTTAAACACTGGTACATTTACAAATTCTCATAATATTTACATAGGTACATCCCCTCTAGGAAATGTTTACTCAGCAAAATATTTCTTTACATCCTGGTATGGATACAAACATTTGATCTTGTTTGATTCTGGATATGATAGCAGATAGCTGCAACAATATGGTTTTGCTATTTCTTTAAATAGTACAGAAAATAACATCTGCCACTTCTTGTTGCTTTTTTTTAGTAGTGAGGGTTCACATGAGTCCTAAGCATCACCTTTCCCCTATGTTAAAAGTCTGTACTTTGGATAGCTTTTTGTCATATCGACATTTCCTCAGTTTTACCTGATGTGTTAGAAAAATGACAGCTTATCTTATTTTCTCATTACCACTTAATTCTTCTCTTGGTATACAGGGTAAGGGTGATAGCCATTCATTATTTTCTTTAGCATCAAACGTAAGCTCATGTGGCTTATATTTTGTTGACATAGGGGATAGGTTGTTTACTACTTCCTCAAAAGTTTTGATTAAATCTACCCATTTAGTTTGTTGTTTTGAGGGATAAGATCTTACGAAAGGGTTAAACTCGCGAACAGTTCTCTGTATTGGACTTGATTTGGGATGAACAGTGGATTGAAAACTCGTTTTATACCATTTTCACTCAAAATGGTTCCCACTTTCTGCTTGTAAAACTCGAATCATTATCTGTTACTATGGCTTTAGGCTTTCCGACTTGTGTAATATATTCTTTAGTGATTCTGTTAATGATTGGTCCTGATGTTATTGACTTCATGGCATACAGTTTTGCATGCTTAGAGAGAACATCTAGAACTGCTAATATGTACTTTACTCCTCCTCATACTATGGGGAGGTGTCCGCTACATCAATGGATGCTAGGTCGTGTAGTTGCATAGGAATAATCGAATGTAATGGTTGGTGACATCCAATAATCATGGGTTTAGCCTCCTGACATAGTAAACATGTTCTTAATGTTTTGTGTACATGTATCCTTCAGTTAGGGAAATAGCAGTACTAGTTAATCTTTTCATAACATTTTGTTATACCAAAGTGTCCCCAAACTAAGTGTGTGTGCCAAATAAGTGTCTTTAGGTTGGCTTCTGGTATACAAACACACCAAATGTCAGACTTTTGGTGTCTCCTGTAAAACGGTACTCCCTTGTACATTTTATAATATGTTTCTATTTTACCAAGGGTGTTTTGTTGCAATAACTGTTTTACTTTAGTCCACCTAAGGTCTATGTTTGCAGTGTCTCCACACTTTTGCACATGTCAAGATAATATTTTCTATAAGTGGGGTCTTTTACTAGTAATATTTTGAGTTCTGGTATTTTTTCAATAGCATCTGAAGTTTCCTTCAACCCTTGTGGTAGTCGAGAAACTGCATCTGCAGTTATGTTATCTTTTCCACTTATGTGTATAATTTCGAAGGAATATTCCTGTAGAGCTAATGACCACCGCGCCAAGTGTTTATGTATTAACTTGCACCCAAGGAAACAGCTTAGAGCTTGGTGATCAGAATATACTTAAACATGGTGCCCATATATAATAGTTGAACTTTTTAAATGCCCATACCACTGCTAATGCCTCTATTTCAGTTACATTGTGACAATGTACAGCTGGTGAAACCAATGATTCTTACTTCTGTTTTCTCATCTACTTCAAATAGTTGGAACTGGCAAATCCTAAACCGTGACTGGAATCATTTGTTGCAATACAGAATTCTTTGGCCATGTCTGGGTGGTGTAATAACTGTGCATTTAACAACACTTGTTTTATGTTCTGAAAAGCTTCTCGACATCCTGCTGTCCGCATCCATAAAGCATTTTTCTATAGTTAGCTTAACAACACTTGGTTGTTAAGCAACTGTCAGGGATGAAACGCCTAAAAATGACACTAGGCCCAAAAATGCTTTCAATTGCTTTTTTGAGCTGGATGGTGGCATGTTTTTTAACGTGTCCATTTTCTTACAAGGGAACCTCCCCATCGCACCCCCCTCAGATTTAGTTATAAGTTGGCACAGTGGATAGGCCTTGAAAAACCAAACACAGATCAATCGAGAAAACAGGAAGAAGTTGTGTGGAACTATGAAAAAAATTAGTAAAATATACAAACTGAGTAGTCCATGCGAAGATATGCAACATCAATGACTATAGGACTCAAGGAGCGCCGTGGGTCGCGTGAGTAGCTGCGAAATGAGAGGTCCTAGGTTCAATTCTTCCCTCGACTGAAAATTTTAGTATCTTTATTTTCGCAAAGTTATGATCTGTCCGTTCGTTCATTGACGTCTCTGTTCACTGTAATAACTTTAGTGTCTGTGTTTTGCGACCGTACCGCAAAACCGTGCGATTAGTAGACGAAAGGACGTGCCTCTCCAATGGGAACCGAAAATATTTGATCGCAAGGTTATAGGTCAACCGATTCCTCCACAGGAAAACACGTCTGATATATTCTATACGACACGTGACGGCATGTGTGTCACATGACAGGAATATGTTGTCTACCAACCTAACTTGTACACTTGGCGAATGGGTAAAAAGATTCTTCTACCTTGCCCGATTTAGATTTTCTTGTGGATGTGATAATCACTCCCAAAAATTGATGAAAATATAAGCGTTTGTTACATAAACTGAAAATAAAAAGTTAAACTTTTCACCCGAGGGTAGGTTTGAACCAAGGACCTCTCCTTCCGCAGCTACTCACGCTAACCACAGGACCATAGCGCTCCTCAGCTGACGTAAGCCTTGATGTTGCCTATCATACGTATGGACTACTCAGTTGGTATATTTTGCTTATTTTTTCATAGTTCCATACAACTTCTTCCTATTTTCTCGATTGATCTGTGTTCAGTTTTTCAAGGCCTATCCACTGTGCCAACTTATAACTAAATCTGGGGGGGGGGTGCGATGGGGAGGTTCCCTTGTTAGTGTCAGGCACTATTCCCTCTGGCATCACTATGTGTCCCAGAAATATTATTTTGGCTCTACCAAATTTTGATTTTTTCAAGTTTGTGGTTACCCCCCCCCCCCCCATTACTGAATTTTTCTGAAACCTGTTGTAATATTACTGTGTCTTCTGCCCAAGTTGCATTAGCGATCAATTTTTTTTTTCCTTTATTGTATTTCAATTCCCCATCGGGGCGGGCTGGCAGCAGCATAGGCGCTGCTCTTCAGCCGAAAGACATAGAACAAAACAATAGAAGACATTTAAAAACAGCAAAGGAGAGAATAAGGTGAACATAGATATAAAAAAGGGGAAACATCATGAAGGCAATAGACAAAAAACGGGGTGACTGTAAAATGGAGATAAAAAACTGTTTAAAAGTAGCACACACAAAAAGCCACACACTGCGACAGTTAAAAGAACACAAGGCACAGTATGACTGGAGCATAAAGGTAACAACGGATGGCATAGCACATAACGTAACACTGACGGCGAACCTCAAGGCAGGACACAATTAAAAACACACCTCTTGATGCACACGAGAAACAGCACTAAACACAACACTGATGTGGCACACTGATGATGATCAAGACAGAGGATCTGCCAGGCGCTAGGAGATGAGGAAGACCTGAAGAAGGGAGGGAGGGGAAGAGATGGAGGAGGTGAGCGGGGGGCACGCGGAAGAGGGCCAGGTAGGGAGGGATGTGGGAAGGAGAGAGGCAAGTATGGGGTGCAGGGTCTCAGGGGAGGGGGGGACGGAGGAAAATCCGCTCTGGGAGAAGGAGGAAAGAGGAAAAGGGGGCCCTGGGGAGGGGGGGAACAAGGCCAGGTTATAGTTGGAAGGAAGGGTAGATGTCATGGCGAAGTTCGTCATCCAGGAGGGGGAGGCGTTGGAAATTGCCCTGATGAAGGAGATGGTGTGGAGGTGGAGAGAGGGAGGGATACAGCGATAGAGGCGCGGCAACGGGCGGGGGGTGGAGAGGAAGGAGGAAACCAGAGGGTGGGGGGGATCAAGCCTGCGAACAATGTAAAGGATGCGGAGATGTTGGAGGAACAGGAGGAGATGGGGGAAGGGGATCAGTTCATACAGGAGCCGTGTGGGGGAAGGAAGGCGGATACAGAAGGCAAGGCGGAGCGCATGGCGTTCAAGGATTTGGAGGGCCTTGTAAAAGCGGGTGGGGGCGGAGATCCAGGCAACGCTGGCATAACAGAGGATAGGACGGATGAGGGATTTGTAGGTGTGGAGGATGGTAGAAGGATGCAATCCCCATGTCCGGCCAGACAGGAGTTTCAGAAGGCGGAGGCGGGAATGGGCTTTCTGCTGGATGGTCAGGAGATGAGGGGTCCAGGTGAGGTGTCGGTCAAGGGTGAGGCCAAGGTATTTCAGGGTGGGGGTGAGTTGGATAGGTAGAAATCATGGAGGCGAAAGGAGCGAGTGGTGCGGCCTATGATGATTGCCTGGGTTTTGGAGGGGTTGAGACGGAGGAACCACTGGGTACACCAAGTGGTGAACTGGTTAAGGTGGGTTTGGAGGGTACGTTGACACCGTTGAAGGGTAGGATAGAGAGCCAGGAAGGCGGTGTCATCAGCATACTGGAGAAGGTGGACTGGTGGGGGTGGCTTGGGCATATCAGCTGTATACAAGAGATAAAGGAGAGGGGAGAGGACAGAACCCTGGGGGACGCCAGCCATGGGATAAAAGGTACGGGAGTTGGTGTTGTGGAGGGTGACATAGGAAGGATGGTGCGAGAGGAAGGAAGCGACCAGACGGACAAAATTGATAGGCAGGGCGTAGGTTTGGAGTTTAAAGAGGAGACCGGGATGCCATACACGGTCATAGGCATTTTGGAGGTCAAGGGAAACAAAAATGGCGGTGCGACGGGAGTTGAGCTGGAGGGACAGAAGGTGAACAAGGTTGAGGAGTTGGTCGTCAGCAGAGAAGGAGGGTCGGACGCCACACTGGGTAAGGGGGAGGAGGTGGTGTTGAGCAAGGTGCTGATGGATACGGTGGAAGAGGATGGATTCAAAGACCTTACTGAAGACGGAGGTGAGGCAGATGGGACGATAGGAAGAGGCTGCAGAAGGGGGTTTGTTGGGTTTGAGGAATAAGAGGACGCGGGAGGTCTTCCACAGTTCAGGTTAGAAGCCAGTAGAGAGGACGACATTATAGAGATGGGCGAGGACAGTCAGGAAGGAATAGGGGCTTTCACGAAGGTGAGGGTAGGTGACACGGTCGTGACCAGGGGCCGTGTTGCGTTTGGACCAGAGGATAAGTTTAATGTCTTGTGCTGTGATTGGAGTGTTTACGTCGGAGGGGGGCAACTGCCCCAAGTACTGGAGACTAGGAGCAAGTGGAGCGACCGAGGTATCGGCTCGTTCCATGACCGTGGGGAAAAGAGAATAATCAAAGTGGGGATCATCGGGGATGGAGAAGACCTCAGAAAGGTGGGAAGCGACGTGGTTGGCCTTACTGAGGTTGTCAGGAAGGGGGCGATCGTTATGGAGAAGGGGGTAGTGGGGAGCAGAAAGGGAACCAGTAAGACGATGGAAGGCGGACCAGTACTTGGAGGAGTTGATGGGGAGGGTGGCGTTGAGTCGTGTGCAGGTCTGGCGCCAGTCTCGGCGTTTCGTTGCTGTAATAAGGTTCCGTATGTGTCGCTGTATTTGCCGGTGGCGTTGGAGTGTATCCCTGTCACGAGTGCGCAGGAAGGAGCGATAGAGGCGGCGGGATTCACGGAGGAGGAGGACAGCTCACGGAGGGAGAGTGGGACGGTGTGGGTGGATGGTTTTAGTAGGAACATGGGCCTCCACGGCGTCAGTAATTACCTGCTGAAGGAAGGACGAGGCCTGGATGATGTCGTCAGGATGGCGATAGGTAAGAGGGTGGCTTTCGACCTGGGTGGAGATGGAATCCCGGTAGGCATCCCAGTTGGCATGGCGATAGTCATGGACGACCTTGGGACGGGGTGCAGGGTGCGGAGCCAGAGGGGGGTGGTGGGCAGACGTTATAGTGAGAAGGACAGGGAGGTGATCGCTACCTGTGGGGTCAAGGACAGCGACAGTGATACGCCCAAGGAGGTTGGCGGAGGCAATGACAACATCAGGGGTGGTGTTACTTTTGGGTCGGGTGTGCTGGGGAAGGGGAACAAGGTCACCTTGGATTGTGGAGAGGAACTGATGCCGCTGCCTAAGGGCAGCAGGAGTGCGGCTATGGATGTTGGGGTCGGCGGCAATCACATAGGTGGAGAAGGTGTAGTCAATGTGTGAGATGAAGTCATAAGGAAGAGGAGCAGTGGAGCGGACATAGATGGTGGCACAGGTAATGGTGAGGGAGGGGAAGAAGACGCTAAGGATAAGGTGTTCAGTGGGGTCATTGAGGAGAGGTTGTGGCCGGACGGGGATATGCATAAGGTGGCCAATCACGACTCCACCTTGCGCACGAGGACCAGGAGCGTCAGTGCGGTGGAGGATAAAGGGGGAGGTGCGGATAGAATGGTGAGGCTGGAGAAAGGTTTCGTTCAAGAGGAAGGTGTCGACCCAGTGGTGGGAGAGGGTGTGCATGAGGAGGTATTTGTTGGAGCGGAAGGAGCGAATGTTCTGGAAGAGGATGCGAGACTCGTGCCGCGCCATGACGGGAAGGAGGGGGGGAAGAGAGGGAAGGGAAGAGACTTAAACTAGGGTGTCGAGGCGGGTGAAGGTGAAGTGGGCTTGGTTGTGGGAGTAAGTGGCGAAGGTGTTCAGGTGGGAAACAGAGCGAGCAGCAAGGGATATTTGTTGGAAGGTGTGGGGGCGCTGAAAAGGGTGAATGTTTTGGAGTACAACGGTAATGAACCGGATGACGTCCTCGGCTGTGGGGGGTGGACGGAGGGAATTGGTGGGATGGACAGGGGGATCGACGGGACGAACTGGGACTGTAAGTTCAGGGGTGGCTGGAGGGGGTTTAGCTTTACACTTGTGGGAGAGCGATCAATAGGTCATCTGCGTTCTTAGTGATTCTGTTAATCAGTTCAGGTCCGAGCACAGCATGTAATCCAGAAAAAAAAGACACCTGCACTTACCTTGAGACAGAACGGTACTACTTTAAAATGATAACTCCTACCTGCAAAAGTGAATGCTGTATATTTCCTACAACATTCTGAAATCTCCACCTGCCAGTATGAAGATCTCATATTAAACTGATGTGAGATACTTGACACTGTAAAATCTTTGAATTTGGTGCTCTAAATACTCTGGCCTCGTCTGTAAGGGTGTGATAATTTTGTTTATATTTCTTGCATCTAGCACAAGACGTACACGTTCTTCTGATTTAGCAACTGCAAGTAGTGGACTACTGTATGGTGACATGGATGTTTATATAACATCCCATTCTAACATTCGACGGATTTCATTCGGTACAGCTTCTCTGTTGCCCGACTGGACAGAATAGGTGGAGTGGCTAAATATTTCGTGAGGCTTTACTTGCATTGTATGCACATATCCTTCAATTATACCGGACTTGTCATCAAAACATATAATGTTTTAATAAACTGATTCAGAAACTTTGCTTTGTATTTCTTGTCTGCAAGACTTTACATCAAATTGCTGTTGACTGGGCTGTGTTCGATCTGGCAACTTAGGAAATTGATTGTCGCATAAAATTACTTCTGGTTTTGTGTATTTGATTCGGACTCCTAGATATAACTTACTGTGTACAGGCTTGCTTTTAATGAGTGGTAGGTCTATCCCCTTCCCATTCACTTTTAATAAACATCTGCCACAAGAAATGTCAATTACTGCATCTCTTTCTTGTAAGAAATCTACTCCCCATACGCAGCTCACTGATGAACCTTCACAAACCAGGAATTTGCTCTCTACAGCTCCACACCTGCCTCAGCTAATACATGAGTTTGCATACGTACTCCCTTTGACTTATTTCCAAACGCACCAATGATCCTACAATTGTGCACCGGCAACGTATGTGGTGTCTGAAGTTCACAAATCCTATTATAGAAGTCGAAAGCCATACAATTTGTAGCCGCGGCCTTGTGAACAGTAACTGTGGTTGGCATTGCACCTACTACTGCGTAAAACGCAGCTGGGATTATTTCCTTTTCTGTTAGTTTACACAAATGGTTTTCTTCACAAAGTTTATCAACAGATTTTTGTCCTCATTATATCTTATTAAATACGTCTCTCAAGACATTTGCCCCTGTTCCTTCCGCGACCGCCATATGCGAGCTGTATGAGGTCGCATTTAGTTTAACGCCTCTGAAATGCTGGGCGTAGTGTTGCCCACCACATCTATAATTCTCACAGGTGGCTGTTGCCTCCAGTCTTGCCCAGAATTATTGTGTTCAGCGGCACTGTTCTATGACGCAGAAGCGCCAGCTGATTGTATTAGGATGCCAATTACTGTTTGTCTGTTGCGGAAGTGGTTGCCAGCGGTTTGGATGAGTATTGTTATTACTACTGTAATTACTGTACCCTGGATGATATCTGTTGTCTTGCCTACGCCTCTTATTAAAAGGAGGAAAATTTCTTCCATCCCTTTGTCCTAGGTTATTATTACCATTGTAGCATTGAGGCAAACTATTCCCATTTTTGTTATCATTACCGTTCTTATTTCATATTGGTAATAGTTATTACTGTTGCTGCTTGATACTTGAGCATTACTGCCCCCGCTCAATTTCGCTTCTTCATGCGACAACTCAATAGAATCAAGCGTTGACTTGAAAAGTTCTACGTCTGAATCTGGTACATGAAGTAGTAGTTCTATTATTGAGACTGGTAATTTTTTTTTTTTTAGAAAAGCCGTTTGCTTTCTTGTTTGGGCATTGGTTCATCCCAATATTTCGTCTTATTTATACACTTCTCAAAATATTTGCGCAGTAATCATCTTGTGGTGCAGTTCTTCTTGTTGTCTCCGTGCTTGCTAAGAAGATGGGATGAGAAGTTCCGCCTTATGCAAGACACCTTTTTTCTTTTGTTTCACCCAAACATGTTTCAGCACTTTATTGCTATCGTCAGTGGGTTCCATTTTTATTTTGAACTTACATGATGTTATTGTCCACTTATTTTGGTAGCTGTTCTGCTACACAATATACAACTTGTCATCTGCAAACAGCAAAACGTAATTTATTTTCTGTTTGTTATGCATTTACAGAGACAGCAAAGGACTTAGAAGAGCAGTTGAAAGGAATGGATAGTGTCTTAAAAGGAGGATATAAGATGAACATCAACAAAAGCAAAACGAGGATAATGGAATGTAGTCGAATTAAGTCGGGTGTTGCTGAGGGAATCAGATTAGGAAATGAGACACTTAAAGCAGTAAAGTAGTTTTGCTATTTGGGGAGCAAAATAAGTGCTGATGGTCGAAGTAGAGAGGATATAAAATGTAGACTGGCAATGGCAAGGAAAACGTTTCTGAAGAAGAGAAATTTGTTAACATCGAGTATAGATTTAAGTGTCAGGAAGTCGTTTCTGAAAGTGTTTGTATGGAGTGTAGCCATGTATGGAAGTGAAACATGGACGATAAATAGTTTGGACAAGAAGAGAATAGAAGCTTTCGAAATGTGGTGCTACAGAAGAATGCTGAAATTAGATGGGTGGATCATATAACTAGAGGAGGTATTGAATAGGATTGGGGAGAAGAGAATTTTGTGGCACAACTTGACTAGAAGAAGGGATCGGTTGGTAGGACGTGTTCTGAGGCATAAAGGGATCACCAATTTAGTATTGGAGGGCAGGGTGGAGGGTAAAAATTGTAGAGGGAGACCAAGAGATGAAAACGCTAAGCAGATTCAGAAGGATGTAGGTTGCAGTAGGTAATGGGAGATGAAGAAGCTTGCACAGGATACAGTAGCATGGAGAGGTGCATCAAACCAGTCTCAGGACTGAAGACTACAACAACAACAACATGCATTTACGAACGGAAATAAGACTGTATCACGTTTTCTTTCTGTAACATACAGTTTTGAAGTTGTGGTACGTTTTCCTGTGTTGTTGGCGAAGTAAATAGGCTTACTTCTTTTCCTGTGTTCGCGTGGCAATGCAGTTTTTCCGATTACTCAAAATGTAGATGGAGTTTTCGCTGCCATTACAACTAGTAATGGCAGCGAAAACTCCGCCTATGTTTTGAGTAAAACTGCATTGCCACGCGAACACAGGCAAAGAAGTAAGCCTATTTACTTCGCCAACAACACAGGAAAAGTACCACAACTTAAAAACTGTGTGTTACAGAAAGAAAACGTGATACAGTCTTATTTCCGTTCGTAAATGCATAACAAGCAGAAAATAAATTACATTTTGCTGTTTGCAGATGACAAGTTGTATATTGTGTAGCAGAACAGCTACCAAAATAAGTGGAAAATAACATCATGTAAGTTCAAAATAAAAATAGAACCCATTGACGATAGCACAAAAGTGCTGAAACATGTATGGGTGAAACAAAAGAAAAAAGGTGTCTTGCATAAGGTGGAACTTCTCATCCCATTCTATTTACGCAGTGTACCTTCTTTATTATTGTACATCTTGGGATTATACACCTCACGCCTTAAACGTTCCTGTGTTTTTGCTGACCAATACTTATTAAGACAAGCTTTCTAGAATTCCTCATAAGTATGGCAATAATCTATTATTTCACTTGCCTATAAGGTCCATCACCTTGAATATGGGTAATGAATGACAAGCTGTATTTTCTGTTTTATCATTCCATGATTTTGATGGTATACCACGGAAGCTTTTATAAAAATGAGAGTGTGCGGTATTTTGCGATCCGGTGTAAAACTTTGGAATTGTGTGTATTTTAGTAAACTCTCTTCCACAAGTATGTTAGAAAGAAAACGGGCCGCCTCCTTTTCATAAGTTATGTGAATGGGTTGCGGACTGGGCAATGTTGCCAAACATCTGATTGATGTCGATGCTCGAGATGCCACAGACTGCGTCTCTGACAACTTATTGACACGTAAATCAGACTCACCTGCTGCGTTTTTTATCGCTGCAAGCTCCTTTTTTAAAGTATCTACTTCTTGTGTAAGTGTCTGTTTCCATTCATAAACCTGTTCGGTGTTTTCACCTAACATATTTTCTGCAGACAAAGCTTCGTTTGTCGCTTTCTTTACAGTTACAGGCAGTTCGTTCGGTAAACATTCTTGAAATTGGTTGTCTTTCATGTTCAACCACATTACAAAGTCAAGAGTAAACTGATTGATTTTCTCTGAAATCTTCGGTTCTACAAATTTCTCCTGTTCGATAGCGAGTGTCTGTACCTGTAGCTATTTACTGCACAGAATTTTCTAATGTACTTTTGCTGCATTAACTTACGCGACCTGCTTGGTTACATCATTGACAGCTTCGGGCAAGTGCTTGTATGTTTTTCGCATTTCCTCAAATTCATCAATAATATTTTTGAAGTTAGTTTCAGTTTTACTGAATTTTCTATCAAGGGCTTCACGAATTTGTGTGGCAACATTTTCTTGCATCCGATGGGCTATGATGTTCAAATTTTCGTTTACTAATGTGGTTATATTATTTTGAATTTCATTGGTTGCAGTTTGCAGTTTTGTATCTAAATTGTCAGTGCAATTTTGTAGTTTTACATATAAACTGTCTGTTACATCTTGTAGTTTTGCGTCTAAACTGACTGTTACATTTTGTAGTTTTACATCTAAACTGTTTGTTACATTTTGTAGTTTTAAAAGTGTGCATTTTGTTCACGAACAGCGCGATGTAAACCTTGCATCTGTTCTCTGAAACATGTGAATAGTTCCGTGAAATTAGTTAGGTACTGATGGATTGTGGGTAGGTTGTTCATTATGTCCCGCCGCAGGTGTATTTTCACCCGCCGATAATTCATCATTTTGAGTTCCGTGACTCGCCATATCTTGCTTGTCACTGTCTCTGTCTGACACAACTGCGGGCAGGATAGCGATTTCATGTTCCTGCCAACTTGGCCCATGAATTAAAAAAAGAAAATACACTTGACTGAATTTATTAAAATTGACCGTTAATTCTTCTCATGTTACACACTGCAAATTTTATTTAATAGGAATTACTATTAATGGATAGAAATCGACGATAAAACAATCTAGCGACCGTTCTCAGTCGTTCTACAAAGCGGCCATCTTCCCGAATTTCGTTTTGCAAAATTCACCAAAAACTTTACAAGATATTGTGAGCAACGGTTTTTGGAATTTAACACTCCATAACTGACTTTTGCACACCAAGGCAAAGGAAAACAGTAATGTTCTTATCTCCTTTCTTACTGCGCTTCAGCAACGTCTCGAGTCGTGTTCTTTTCTCGTAAGGACCATACTCAATGACTCGTATTACCCAGCTTGTTGAAATAGTCTCGTATCTCGTTACAGTGATTTTTCATGTAACGGAAATATACAATTTTTTTAGATACCAAAATTACAATGCTACATATACATACATATGTACATACATAAATAGGTTCTGTACTAAGGGAGCCATTTTAAAGGTTGCTTTTTATTATTATTATTTATTATTGGGGTTTGAAATTAGTATTTAATTTAATTTTATTCTTGCTTTTAAAATGTTTGAACTCAAAAGCAAGTCTGAATCAAATTAAAACTATCTTCGACTAATTGAGTCGTCAGTTAAAGCAAGAAAGTTAAAAGTGAAATGTAAGCTACATCGTTTCTTAGTGTAGTCCTAATTTCAGCCTACATCTTAGATGTTGTGCTACAGCGCCTTTACCTAACTTTTGAATCAAAATGTTAAAATCACATTCCATTAACTAATCCTACACACTGTATATGTGGCATTTACTAATAGATACACGCTTTACGATTACATGTAGAAAATTTTCTTTGTACAAAGATTTTTGAATGTCTTACAATACAGGAATCACTAAACAGAAAATGAATTCACTGTAATTTTGTTCGTCTGGATGTGCTTGGTCGAAGTTGCTATTCATGTGGTACAGTAAGCCGAGGTTCATTCAGCATATCGGTTATCAGTGTTGTAACCTTCCCACAAAAAATGAAAGTCTAATCTTACTCAAATGGAAATGGACCTAGAGCTAGAGCTAAGTGTAAGCTCCCCAGAGATAGTTTAATGACAAAGACAATTAAATAAAAAATTAGCTATCTGACCCAAGTATAAGTTCCTCACAAAATGAAAGTCAATTCAATGATAATGAAAATCTCAGTGACAATGGAAACGCAAATAGACGGAAATATCAGTCTTTGGCCCTGTGCGAAATCAGAATTAATTTCTTACCTCAGTATAACTGCATGTCAAAGTTCTGCTCTTATTGTTGGCCGCGGCTTGGAGGAAATGCATTGCAAGTACTTTTTTTTTTTTAATTTAACTGAAAATTTTCTTGAAGGAAATGCAAGGGAATCAAATGATTTTTTTTTTGTTAAAAATTGCTTTGAAATCAAAATTATTATTGGGGCGATTCTTGAAAGTTAATTACAATAAATATACATTAGATTATCTAATGAGCGCAATGCTGCTTGAATACGTTATTTAATAAAATATACCTCGTCCTGAATCATGACCAGAGTGCGAAGTCGACGCCCGCCGACTCCTCACACACAACTAAACTCTCTCTCATCTAGACCGCGACTGCGTCATCTCCGACGCGCTACTCGCAACCACTAGCTCGCAACTGGACGCTCTCTAAAAGCTAACTCGCGACTGAACTGTACTCTCGCGCTACTAGTCTCTGGTCAGAGATTGTCACGGCTCGCCATCGCTGCCTATGAAACGTACGCGTTTCATAACCCTCCACTGGGGGGGAGGCAAAATTTTGGCAGCGATGGTGAGTCATTTGGACTTGCCAAGCGCGGCAAAAATTTTTCTTTAATTAACTTTTACAAATTACAAAATATTCAGATGTAGTATATGAGTTAAATGTGGTGCACCTGCACCGAGTACAAAACATTTCAGACAAAGACAAAAAATGTATACAATGAGTACAGAGCATAGCAGCAAATCAGAAAAATGTATATACAGATCATATTGAAAAATGACAAAAGTGCACACTTACTGATGTTCAGCACAAAACATATTAACACTTGACATAAGTGCACATGCACTGAAGAATGCTAAAAGGTATATACAATATTGATGACAAGAGTGCACATATACTGCACTTCTGAACAAATCGAAAAAAATGTCTTTAGCATTTACACAACAAATAAACATAATGGCAAAAAATCATGTCAACAAGAGACATAAGTGTTCTTGCACTAGAATTCAGCAAATCGAAAAAAATGTACAGGCTATGAACATAAATGATTTTAGCAAAAAATAATTTTCACTGTTAGGATAGGAAAGGGAAGGATTGCATCATGGTTGTAGCACTTTAGATTGCACATAGCTGCTCTGAAAGTCCATATCTTTCCACAAAAGTACAACACCAAGTGACACAATTTGCAGTTCTTTTCCCATTAGTATTTATCAGCGTATCCAAGACACTGAAATGTCGTAGTAATATTCCTGTGATCATTTAGGCAGTACATCAGGTACACCAAACAGTGGGACCATAATAACGTCTTCATCGCTTACGGTGGTGGACAGCATGTCGTGTCAACACCACGCTCTTAAAAGGCACACCATCGTAGAGTTAGTGCAAAAACCAAATATAGTGTTCCATGATAATGAGGATGGACAAGACAAATGGATATTACAGTAATTTCAGGTAGTTAGGTCAGAAAGTGAAGGACATTAACTAACAGACAAGTCTTGATTAGTGATTACATTAGTAGTTTGCGGCATCCATAGCCTAGTTATTGAACATTTCTGTACCATGTATTTTAGTATTACAGAATAATGTTCATAAAATTAAATTATTGGTCTCATGGGTAATCATATTACAATAAACAGCGGCAGTCTTTGGCCAGTTACAAAGCATATTTAGTATGACAGAATAATGTTCATCAGAACTCTTCATTGAAAAGGAGAGTCAATTATTGGCCTAGCATAATACATTGAGTTATACAAATTATTGGCACTCATTGCCCAGTGACCAAAACATGAAATGTCATAATTGAAAACAAGAGCTAATTCGTTTAGTTACATTAATTATCGGCCCTCAGTGGCCAGTTATTAAAAACATGAAAGGTCATAATTGAAAACAGGAGTTAATTAATGTCATAATTACTAACGTAGTTCATTAAGTGACACTAATTAGTGGCATTCAGTGGCCAGTTATTATTATAACATGAAAAGTCATAATTGAAGACAGGAGTTAATTAATGACATAATTAATACATAATTCATTAAGTGACACTAATTATTGGCACTCAGTGGCCAGTTATTATAACATGAAAAGTCATAATTGAAAACAAAAGCTAATTAATGACATAATTAATAACATAATGCCTGTAGTGACATTAATTATTGGCACTCAGTGGACAGTTATAGAAGATAAAAGGTCATAATTGAAAACAAAAGCTAATTAATGACATAATTAATAACATAATGCCTGTAGTGACATTAATTATTGGCACTCAGTGGCCAGTTATAGAACATGAAAGGTCATAAATCATTTAGTTATATTAATTATTGGCACTCAGTGGCCATCAAGTATCGAATAGTATAAAACATTGTTCCTCATTCAGTATTATTCAGATCATTAACAAGTTATTATTAAAAATCAGCTAATTACAATCATAGCATTAATAATCATGGGCATTATAAGTAGTCTCATTACAATAAACAGTGGCAATAATTAGCCAGTTACAAAGCATTCAGTTACAAAGCATTATTTTATATATATATATATATATATATATATATATATATATATATATATATTTGTATCATTAAGAAGTCATTATCCAAGTGACATACTATTCAGAGCTGATCAGTATTATTCAGAATTATCATAAACTAGTGACATTATGTGGGACTGTTAATACATTTTGTTTTTGTGCTAGCAATGCATTGCTTTGGGTAATTATAAGGGAAAGCAAGAAGAAAAAAGAAAAAAAAAATGCTTCTAGGTTGTTCTGAAAAACGTGTAACGTCATTTGTCATGAGTCAGCTGTAGCAAGGTTGTGACACAAGGCAGTATATGTGATCACATTTGTAAATGATATACACAAATGGGTAAAAAATAAAATTGCAAGTACTAGAACAGGTATAATAAGTAACAAGTTTAGTAAGTATCATGAAAAGCTTCTCCTGGAAAAAATACAAAATGGATTATTGAGCTGAAAGAAGAAACGCAGACTATGCTGAAAAGTAGTGAATTTCGAATTAACACGTAGTGAAATGTGTATAAAAATGTGTTCCATAGCTGTCCTTTCCAAAATCTTCAGTCATCCTACTATGTAATATAACACCTGCTGTCAAGCAAACTGCAACAAATACTTAAATAACTACATAGCATAAATACATAACTTCGACATTATCCTCATCTGTAAAGAAAAACTTCATTATCCATATTATCATAACGTCATTATTATCATCACCTGTAAAGAAAACTTCATTATTCATAGTAGCATATTCTTCATCATTACTCTTCATCAGCATTCATTATCATCTGCAAAAATCACTTCATTATTCATTACACATCTATTCCTTATCTCTAGCATATTTCATCACTTAAAACTAAGATGTGTAGTTCTGTCTGACAGCTTGCATCAATCGCCTTGTATTCTGAAAGAAAAAAATTAGTTAAGACTGCTATTTTACGATGAGTATAGTATATTCTTGTTAATGCTTGTTAATCCTAATCCATTTACTCTTCCTCATAAAGTTATTGCATCTTCTTTCGTTTATTCCGTAGGTGAAATTCCCATTTCTGTTTAATTTATTTCCTTTACGCATCATTTCTTTCTGAAATTGATGAACAAAGATTAATGTCTTGCATTTAAATCATATACCCATTAAATAATGACTGGTTAATGGTGACACAATTAAGCATACAGCATAATATGACAGAAAAACGTAATATGTCAAAAGCATAGACAGTGTTCAAAGGCAAAATGTACAGAGAATATCACAATGCAGCAGAAAAAAAAAGAAAAATGTAAAATAGTCACGATGTTGAGATATCATAGGGCAAAAAATGTCAAAGTCAACTGGTGTGTTATACTTTAACTGTCTCACAGTGCATACAAACAAAACAGAAAAACAATCATACATACAAAAAAAATGGAAAATGTGCACGGCCTGATGTGTAACGACAAGAAAAGCGACCTGCTAACCTTACCTTGCCGGGCACTTGCCAAGAAAAAATACGATAATCATCATCAGTAATTAGTCATGTGAATATAATTGCAGAAATGTTCATAAAAATTACCAAATAGCATTACAGCGTGATAAATCGTAAAGTATGTTCACTCAATAAAGGGTTTTATGTTGGATATGTGGTGGTTTCCTTTCGATTTTCTGGTTCTCAGAGTTTCGACGTGTACAACATTGGGGTGAGGAATACTGCGAATCCGATATGGACCTGCGTATAGAAGTTCAAATTTACTGCACTTACCTTTTAATTTGCTGGATAAATAGTGTGTACGTACTAATATCTTTTGTCCAATGTGAAAGTCTCGGCGTGTACAAACCTGTTTTTGCTGTCTTCTCCGGCGCTCTGCGGCACGTTTGATGTTGTTCAGCGCAATGTCAATGATTTCATGGTGTCGTAGTCGACGAGATGTAGGAAATGTTACTAATTCTTTAATTTTGTTTGGTGGTTCAACGTTTTTCAGTATAACATACGGAGATAGCATAGTGGATTCATTTGGTATGGAATTAATTGCATCTTGGAATGAGTGTATGTGTGTGTCCCAATTAACATGTCTTTTGTGGCAGTATATTCTACACAGTTTACCAATTTCTTTCATTAATCGTTCACAAGGGTTCGAAGAAGCATGGTACTTGGATATATAAATCGGAGAAATGTTTCTAGTTTGTAACATACGTATCCATATAGCAGAACGAAATTGTGATCCATTGTCAGAAATTACTTTCAACACATGCCCTACATGAAATAGAAATTGTTTTACAAATGCTTTAGAGACAGTTTTAGCAGTAGCTTTCCGTAACGGGGTGAAAGTAACAAATTTTGAAGTGAGTTCAACAGCGACAAAGATGTAGCAAAAACCTCTATTAGTTCTCGGAATTGGACCAAAAATGTCCACTGCGGCCATATGTCTTAATTTAACAGGTATAATGGGATATAATGGAGGAATATGTGAAGTTGTGTCTGACTTAGCTTTCTGGCAAATTTTACATGACGCTAAAACTCGTCGTATACGTTTTTCCATGTTGGTAAAATAACAGTTCTGTCTTAGTATAAGAAAACATTTTCTTGCTCCGTAATGTGCATAACTTAAATGAGTGTACCAGATTAATTTGTTAACAAGTTCGTCAGGAATGCATAATAACCAATTGTTGCTGTCTGGATGAGAGCGGCGAAACAGAATGTCATTGCGTACAGTGTAGTGGTTTCTAATCGTAACATTATTCTTATCTTGCCAAAGGTGTTTAATTTGTTTCCACACATTGTCTTTACTTTGCTCTCGTGCTATGTCCTGTAATGACGATGAAATAAAATTTTCAAATGCAACTTGCTGAATGTACATGACACTGAAATTTGCTTTGCAGAAGTTGGTTGCTACGTCTTGCTGATTGTTGCTGAGAGAACGCGAAAGTGCGTCTGCTATAACATTTTGTGTGCCGGGAATGTGAACTATTGTAAAATTAAATTCCTGCAAATAAAGTTTCCATCTACTTAATCTATCGTGAGTAAATTTAGCTGAAAGTAAGAATTGTATCGCTCTGTGGTCTGTGTAAACGGTGGTATGTCTGCCATAAAGAAAGTGTCTAAATCTCGTGAAAGCCCAAACAACACATAATGTTTCAAGTTCTGTAACGGAGTAATTTCGTTCAGCAGGTGACAAAATGCGGCTTGCAAATGCGATATTTTTAATTACTATAGAGCCATCTTCTTCAATTTCCTGAAAAATGTGTACGCCTAAAGCGGTGTTGGAACTGTCGGTGGCAATAGAAAAATTTCTAGTAAGATCTGGGTGTGATAAAAGTGGAGCATTCAACAAAGCATGTTTCAGGTTCACGAATTCAGAATGTGCCTGCTTATCCCAGGACCAAATAGTGTTTTTACCTGTTAATTGACATAATATAGGTGTGTCTAAAGCAGAATGATGAATAAATTTACGAAAAAAGTTAATTAAGCCCAAAAAACTGCGTAGTTGTTTCTTTGTCGTAGGAACAGTAATGTCACGTAAAGCTTGACGTTTTTCCGGATCAGGCGCAATGCCTTCTGCTGAAATTACGTGTCCAAGAAATTTTATAGAAGTTTTGCCAAAGTGCGATTTACTGAGGTTAACTGTGAGTCCTTGTGTACGAAAAGTTTGTAACAGTCGTTCTAAAATCACATTGTGTTCACACCAGTTAGCTTCTGCAATAAGAATGTCATCTACGTACGTCGTAATTCTGTCTTTAAGTTCTGTCGGAAGTATAGTGTTCAAACCGCGAATAAAAGCAGCAGAAGAAATAGTTAAGCCGAATGGTAATTTGCAAAATTGATAACAGTCACCAAAACAGAGAAAAGCTGTATATTTTCTGCAATTCGGATGAAGTTGTATTTAGCCAAATCCCGATTTCAAATCTAATGTAGAATAAATAGCCGTACCATGAAATTTCTGTAGCAGTTCCTCTAAAGTCTGTGGTCGATCTGTTTCATTAATAATAATGTCATTAATGTGACGTGAATCAAGTACAAGGCGAAGTGAGCCATCTTTTTTCTTAACAATATGTAGCGGGTTTATGTACGGACTAACTGCTGGTTCTATATTTCCTTGGTCAAGCATATCCTGCAATTCTTTTTTAACCTGTTCTCTATGAATATACGGAATGGGATAATGCTTAGCTTTAAATGTGTAGTGCTGTTTGACTTGAAATTCATACATAAAGCCGGACATAGTACCAGGAATATTGTCGAAAACCGGAGCTTGCTGTAAAAGAATTTTGTGTAATTGCGTTCGTTCGTCGTCTGTATTTGTACTGCTTTGTTTAACTTTATCTGAAATCATCTGCATAACGGCGTAGTCAGCTTCGTCTGGAGTGTTCTAGTTATATACGTACGTGTCTGTGAACAATGCGGAATTACAGTCTATGTTACGTGTTGCGGAAATGACCTCTGTGCGGTTAATTGTTTGTTCTTCCGCAGATAAAGAATGCTGAAACTCTAAAGCTAATTGTACATTTTCGTCCTTCAACATTAAATAAGAATTTTGAAAATCAACCACTGCGTCGTGTTGTACGAGAAAATTAGTACCTAAAATTACGTCTGTTGTCAATAAGGGAACAATCCAAAAATTTGAGTGAAAAGTATGACCTCCAATACAAAATGATAAATGCGTCTGTAATTTTACATCCACTCCTTTACTCGATACTGCTCCTTTTACTTTCGTTTTGCCTAATGGTAATGTGGGATAAGTATTCTCTTTGTTGCACTCGTTAAAAGTTTCCTCATTAATGACTGACATAGGTGAGCCAGAATCAATCACTGCTGAAAATTTCGATGAACCTATTTTAACTTCGATGACAGGATGTGAAATAGTTTTCTGAACAACTGGTCTTTCCTGTAAGAGTGTGTCTCTGATATCGTCAAAAGTAATTACATTTTCGTGAACAACATTCTGCGTGTCAAATGGTTCAAATGGCTCTGAGCACTATGGGACTCAACTGCTGAGGTCATTAGTCCCCTAGAACTTAGAACTAGTTAAACCTAACTAACCTAAGGACATCACACACATCCATGCCCGAGGCAGGATTCGAACCTGCGACCGTAGCGGTCTCGCGGTTCCAGACTGCAGCGCCAGAACCACGCGGCCCCTTCGGCCGGCTTCTGCGTGTCTAAAGTAGTGCTTGTGTTATTGGAAGATGCGTCCTGTACAGTATCTAGTCAAATTCTATCTGACGTGTTACTATTATCAGGAGGATTCCGTGGCATTTCTACTATTTGAACTGTTCTATTTCTTCTTCCCGACGTATTACGCTCTGGATGATACCTACTGTCGGGTTCATTCATGAGAATATGTTCTTGTGGATAATTTTGCCGTTGGTATGACCGACTGTTGTTAGATGTACGCTGAAAATTGTGCTCATCGTTTTTACGTCTGTCGTAATAGTCATTCCTATACGGTGCATTGCGATAGGAATTGAAATACTGTCTTCTCTGTACGTAGTTATTTCCTTGCTCCCGTGCGTTACTATTTGTTGGATCTGGGACTATACGTCCACGCGGCGAAACATTAAAGTTGGGTTGACCTTGTGTATTACATTGTTGGTTAGGTATGCTAACCGGCTGGTTTTGTTGCTGTTGTTGTGAAAAACTTCTATTATTACTAAAATATGGTTCCTGTCGCTCATAATTTTGACGATACCGATAATTAGAATTTTGTCTATTACCAAAGTTCTGGTAGTTGTCGTTTCTAAAGCGACTGTTACTTTTCCTATTGAAATTACGTCCCTGATCGTAATTACTGTAAGTTTGTTGACCTTGGTTATTATACGAAAAGTTTTTGTTTACAAAAGAAAAATCAGATTGCTGCACTTCTAAAAGCTGCAACAGATCCCTGAATGCCGAAATATTTTCTTTTTGTTGACCGGTTAGAAGTGAAACTCTTAATAACCGTGGTAACTTAGAGATACATAATTGAATGAGTGCAGATTCACTGTACGGTTCACTAAGGTACTGGTTTTGTTGCACCATGTGCTCAAAAAATTGCGTCACACTGGGAAAATTCGAGTTCTCATAATTCGGCAAACTAATTAGCTGATCTTTAATTCCGCGCTGTGTCGTCTTCGACCAGTACGCTGACAGAAAAGCATTCTGAAACTCTTCTACTGAATAGCATTGTCTCGCGATCGGTCTCATACGAGTTGCCGGCTCGCCTTCCAAAAAACTGCAAATAAATTCAAGTTTGTGCGTTACGGGCCAAGTCGGTGGAAAGGCAAAGCTAAATTGTTGTATCCAATCTAGCGGGTGAATCTGTGTTCTGTCATTCTTAAACACTTTAAATTTTCTTACTGACAGAAAATGTTTGTAATCGAAATTATCGTCTCTGTGTGATGGAACAGGTTCAGGATTGTAAGAGAATCTATTGAACTGTGGTTGTTCGGAATCTAAGTCCCGTACTCTCTGTAGATTACCCAAATTATACGCGTTGCGCGACTCTGGCAAATGTTCGAAAAGTGGCGTCTGCTGTGATGTGTTATTAACTGAAATACTTTTCATCTCTGTTACTTCTTGCTGTAAACTTGACAGTTTTCGACGCAATGTGTTATTAGATGAATCTATCTCATTAATAGTCTGCTGTAGATTTTGAAATTCCGGTGTTTGATTAAATGAAACCGGTGAAGTACCGTCTGATTTACTGTCATTAGTGCTTTCGATGACATCAATACGACTGGCCAATTCATCACATTTTTCAGTCAGTATTTTTACCTGATCATCGGTTTTAGTGTCAGTGGCATTAATCTGGTTTTGCAATTTACGTGTAGGTTCGTTCAGTTTTCTAACGTCAGCTTTGACGACATCGGAATCCTGTGTTAGTTCTAATTGTTCGAGTCTGTCGGTCACTGTTTGAATATCTATTGTGTGTGTATCTGTTTTTGGTTTAAGATCCGAAATTTCGTCACGTAATTCTGTGTTCGACTGTTTGAATGTATTAATTTCGTCGGACACTGTGGCAATATTATTGTCTACATATGTTTTTGCCTTCGCAAACATTTTACGTTTGTCTTCCTGTCTCTGAGCAGTGATTGTTTCCATTACTTGACGTTTTACTTTATTTTGATCAACAATAAATTTGCGGAAACGCGTATCACTGTTTTGTATGTGAAGACTAAGACGTTCGTTAATTTGAGTGTTCTGTTGTTCGAATTTCGCGTCAATCTTTTCATCCATTGTGCGCGAAAGTTCTGCTGTCATTGCTTTAAATTCGTCCCGTAATTGTGTAGCTTTTTCAGAGCATTGTTTAGCGACTCCGCTAATTTCGTCTCTGAGTGTTTCTGCTGCAGCTGTTTGAAATTCCCTTAATTCCTGAGCAACAGACTTAATTTCTTCGCTACTTTTTCTTGAACAAGCCTCAATCTCCTCGCGTAACTGTTCCTTAGTGTCATGGCACTGCGCGGCAACGGCTCTAATTTGTTCACTAAGCTGCCAGGAATTGTTGTCTAATTTTTCATTTAACTGTCTGGAATTGTTGTCTAATTTTTCATTGAAGTGTTGTTTGAGATTTTCGTTATCTTGTTTGTTCTGTTCTCTAAGTTGTTTGTTGTCTTCTTTAAGGTTGTCTAATTTTTCATTCTGTTGTCTGGCCTGTTCACTAAGTTGTTGTTTAAAATCTTCACTATTTCGTAGCAATATTGCCATAATTTGACCCAATGTAACATTATCTTCTCCATTCTCTGTACTGTTTGACAGTGTATTTGCAATTGTCGCGTTTTGTGTGACCATTTGGTCATTCTGTACTTTACAAAAAGGTTTATCAGTCGGATGTACACTGTCAGACATTATTTCGGAATTAAATAAATCCGTCGTACTTTGTGTATCCTGTTCTTTTTCATTAGACAAATTTGTGTGTTCGTCACGTGAATTTACCAAACCGGGTGTGTTAAGCTGGGCAGCGCTCATTACAATAGAGCGTCCCGCGTCATCAATTGTCGTCAAATTAACAGAGGAGACAATTGAGTTCGTTTGTTCATCAGTAAGGTAAAAATTGTCATTAGTGGTTGGAACGCATTGATTGTCAGTGAACGCAGGATTGTCATCATTATACTGCGTGTCACAAGTACTATCGGTGAAGTTGTTTAAGTCGGTTATTTCGTTCAAAATACCTCGCGATACACTATTCACAGTCTTTTGCGGCATTTTTACAATAGTCACAATTATTCACAAAACAAATAAGCACAAATACAAAAGGCAACAAACAAATACAACAGAGCAACGAATTGCCGATGATCTGAGGAAAGAAAGTCACAAATTAGTAAAAGCGTTGCGCCAAATTCTAATTACATTTAAGCAAATAAGAGCAGATATCTGACTGTTTTTCAAAAGATTCTCTACGAAATACGATCCTGGACCGGGTGTCGCCAAGTGTAACCTTCCCACAAAAAATGAAAGTCTAATCTTACTCAAATGCAAATGGACCTAGAGCTAGAGCTAAGTGTAAGCTCCCCAGAGATAATTTAATGACAAAGACAATTAAATAAAAAATTAGCTATCTGACCCAAGTATAAGTTCCTCACAAAATGAAAGTCAATTCAATGATAATGAAAATCTCAGTGACAATGGAAACGCTAATAGACGGAAATATCAGTCTTTGGCCCTGTGCGAAATCAGAATTAATTTCTTACCTCAGTATAACTGCATGTCAAAGTTCTGCTCTTATTGTTGGCCGCAGCTTGGAGGAAATGCATTGTAAGTACTTTTTTTTTTTTTTAATTTAACTGAAAATTTTCTTGAAGGAAATGCAAGGGAATCAAATGATTTTTTTTTTGTTAAAAATTGCTTTGAAATCAAAATTATTATTGGGGCGATTCTTGAAAGTTAATTACAATAAATATACATTAGATTATCTAATGAGCGCAATGCTGCTTGAATACGTTATTTAATAAAATATACCTCGTCCTGAATCATGACCAGAGTGCGAAGTTGACGCCCGCCGACTCCTCACACACAACTAAACTCTCTCGCATCTAGACCGCGACTGCGTCATCTCCGACGCGCTACTCGCAACCACTAGCTCGCAACTGGACGCTCTCTAAAAGCTAACTCGCGACTGAACTGTACTCTCGCGCTACTACTCTCTGGTCAGAGATTGTCATGGCTCGCCATCGCTGCCTATGAAACGTACGCGTTTCAGTGTATAATGGGTCACATGTTGGACGAATGATAATATTGCGAACCTGTAACATAAAACAGTTCTGAATCGAAAAGACGTTGTCTGGAAGACATTGAACATCTCAGAATATCAACTATTGGTTTTTAAACTGTAATTTTGCTCTGCCATAGAGGTGTATAAAGTATTTGCGCAAGGATTACGCCGCAATTTAACTATACATTTCTGTTTACTTCCTGTGTATAATCTAGATTTCAGCTTTCACACCATTATCGAGAACAATGCTAAAAGTAAGAATATGCAAATAGTAAGACATAAAGTAAAAAATTTAAACAAATTTAAAAATGTTAGCTGCAACGGACAGAACCACAATAAACAAGAAGTTGAAGAAAGTGGGGGGGGGGGGAGGAAGAGAGTAACCCATTGGATTGGGTTAGTATAGTAATGATGGCAGGTGAGAATAGAAATTGGGGAGAGGGGGAGATATTGTAAACATGTATGATGAAGTGTAAGGAGGGGAAAGAAAAAGAAGATAGGAAATAATGCAAGTGAAGCAAAAAGGGGTGTAGGAAAGGGGAGAGGGGCAACATTGTACTCGATAATGGGGTGAAAGCCGAAATTTAGACTGTACACAGGAAATATGCACAAATGAACAGTCACTTAGCGGCGTATTCCTTCAAAAAATGGTGTATGATTGTGGTTCAGCATCATCGAAAACTGTCTACAAAGAACACTGATATTCACTTTTTACTAACAAAAACTACATGTGCAGTTTACTGCAAGAAAGGGACAGTTCGTTTTTTATGCATAAAAAATGTTTTGACAATCAACAGCTCACCTGAACACGTGGATACTGCCACAACATGTAAATAACAGCTTCAGCTGTGTCTTCTGGTACCACATACGGGTAATTTGTTGAAAATATCTGGAGTCCAATGCGTATTATTGTCAAGAATATCCGTCTTCACGAATCCTGGCAAAATGTACTGTGAAAGGGAATTCATATTTGAAACAATGTGTTGGGTAATCGTGTAGAGCATCTCATTTTACTGAAAGCTTTTAGTGTGTGGATATATGTCCCAGATAATTTTCCTGTAACTACTTTTGTTTTTTGTACCCAGCAATCTTCGTGATGTCTTACAAATAACGTCATTAGTCGCAGCTATGATCCCAGCGGGCAGGTTTGATTGTGTACTGGGATTGGCGTCGATATTTACCCTCGAGATCATTCAGATATAGATAGCTGGAGAGGGAGAGCTCCTACCGCAATGGGAAATGGAGTGATTTGTATGTGACTCGTGAATTTATGATGACGAACAAATCAGAGAAATGAGAGCTCATGCCCAGGTTGATCGACAGTCGGTTTTACGGAGCAACGTCCGGCAGCTCAAAAACTCTGGTTGGGGGGGGGGGGGGGGGGGGCGGGCAACAGTTTTTCCCCTGTACCCACGCGTTTAAAATTTCGGTGCAAAATGCGCCCTCCCCTATACCTGAGTGTTACAGTTAGCCGATCTGAGAGGCTCCAGACCGCCCAAGTCTATCTATGGTTTTCAACCAACTATGTTTTTCATTTCCACTGTCTCCTCTCTGTTTAGGTGCCACTGCTCCTATCTCCATCCATTCCTCTTTCTCTTTTACTGCCATTGTCTCTCACTGACCGTCAGTATATCCTCCCTCCTTAGCTCCCACCGTCATTGTGTGCTGTTTACGTAAAATGCTATAGGTCGATGAAGATTTTATAGGTTATTTATGTACTTCGACACATAAATATACTTTGACACACAATACAACAAACAAGTACGCGTCGTATAGGGTTAACATAAAATCGCTAGCCTTTCAGTTTTTCTGGATACTTTAAAATTTGGATACTTCTCATTTCGGAACTACCTCTCCAGGTAATGAGAAATATACATGCATTCAAGAAACATAAAATTAACCTCATGAAAACGTCTCTTAACATTAAATTCGACAAAGAGTGTATGTCACTTAAAACAGTTCTGAAATATGTCAAAGTCAAAGTTAACTGCAAAACTAAAGCTGTCAGGTTTGCTAAGCAAAAATGTGAAAATATATGGCTAAAAACAGAGATAAAAATGAAATACAAGAAAAAAGAAAACTTAAACTAGGACACAGCCTCTCACCCTTACAATTCTCACACATCCTACAGCACATAGACGATAAAGTAGATAAAGAACAAAAGATAACCTTATCCAAGCACAAAAAGAAAATAGAAGCCTTAAAATCTATGAACAATTCCAAGTGGGTTAAAAATAAATAGCTAAGGCAACATAATTTTTGTGATAGAGTTATTAATACAACTGATGTCCAGTTTTGCAACAATGAACTTACTTTATTAAATAAAGGTCTGAAACATAATCGCCGGCCGGTGTGGCCGAGCGGTTCTAGGCGCTACAGTCTGGAACTGCGCTACTGCTGCGGTCATAGGTTCGAATCCTGCCTCGGGCATGGATGTGTGTGATGTCCTTAGGTAGTAAGTAGTTCTACGTTCTAGGGGGATGACCTCAGAAGTTAAGTCCCATAGTTCTCAGAGCCATTTGAAACATAATCTTGGAGCAAATCTCAATATTCACAGTGTTAAAAACTCATAGCCTGCACAAAACTTGCATGTGACACAGCAAAACTAGACACATGTGAGAAAAGTACACTTGCATACAAGATAAATAAACTGATAATGAAACAACTACAAACAAATAATACTTGCAAAAACACTGAACTTAAAGATTTGAAAAATATTAACAGCAAACTATCTGAATGTAAAGCACTCATAGTAAAAGCTGAGAAAGGAAATTCTTTAATCATAATGCGTGAAAGAGAATACGTAGGAAAAACTTTGCAATTTTTCCATATCAACAATATTACTGAAATAAAGTCAGATCCTACAATAAAATTCCAAACTAAACTCCATAAGATACTACAAAACTGTAACTTTTTACTGAACAAATATGAAATACCTAACTGCATAGCAATGATTCCCTCAGCACCAAAACTGTGTGCACAGCCAAAGGTTCGTAAAGAAAATTGTACCATCCACCTGATTGCTAACTCAAGAAACAGCCCTGCATACTTCATAAGCTGTAAACTAAAAGACCTCAGTACCAAATACTATACATTACAAATAACTACACCATACATAACACCCATGAACTCATAAGCTTAATTAAAGACATCCACATCCCACCAACAGCTAAATTAGCATCTCTAGACATTGTCAACCTATACACGAACATCCCTGCCAAAGAGACGAAACAATCTGCTTACATATAAGAAAATTACTGTTGCAGAGATCTGTGAACTCATAGAAATACTTTCATTTATTCCAGAGCACAATTACTTTAGCATCAACAAAAAACTGTACCAACAACATGATGGTTTGCAATGGGAAGTAGCTTAGCTGGGATATCGGCTGATATGTACATCAACCATATAGAACAAAAATTATTCTCAACCAACATCTCAAACAAAATAATCTACTACAGAAGATATGTTGATGATAAAGTCTTGCTTTTTGATGGTACAAATAATGAAATTGACACATTAGCAGTAGATCTAAGCAAAATGCACAAAAATATTAAAATCACATTTGAACATGAACCTTACAAAAGCATTAGATCCCTTGACCTGAAGATTTGCGATAGTAAAATAAACATCAATTTAGTATTTACAGAAAACCTACCACCACAGATGTTAGTATTGATAACTCATCTTGCCACCCTCACCAACAAAAAATGGCATATTTCAGAGTGACAGTACACCAAATTAAAAAAGAACCAATGAGTGACACAGACCAACAAAATGAAATCAATATAATTTAAAACAGTTGCTCATAATAATGGATATAAACCCATAATAATAGAAAAACTCCACAACAAAATGTAGATGAAAACCATAGATCCACTTCACAGTAATCTACACAACATGCACTCCAAGCCAAATCAGTGTGCCACAGAAGTCAAACCTAAATATGCTACTCTCCCATACATAGGTCCACTATCATACAAAATAGCAAACTTATTTAAAAAGAAAAATATCACAATCAGCTTTTCCACAAATAATTAATTACCACAAAAAGTAATCAATGATGTAAATACCTCCAAGAGCCTCTATGGTAAATCAGGACTATACAAACTCAAATGCTATACATGCCCAAAATTCTACATGAGACAGACAGGCAGAAGTTTTGAAGTTAGATAGTTAGATACAAAGAACAGATTGATGCTTTAAGGCTTGGCAACTTGAACAAATCTGCATTTGCAGCTCATATTGCTGAAGAAAACCATTCAATGAGAAACATTGAGAACAACTTAAAAATTTTACATCTAACAGAAAAAGGAGCCACTATGAATATATTAGAAGAAATTGAAGTACACACACACACACAAAAACAGCACCCCAGACTATATCCTCAATGAACAAACTGAGTTGGCTAACACCCCTTTCCTGAAAAATTTCCAAAAATTATTTTCCACCCTCAAAAGCAAATAATATTCCTAAGCCTATCTGCAGATCAAGTGGCAAAGTTATATGTTACTACAATTCTCATGATGCTAAATGTAAATAAATAATGTACTGTCTTACATATACAGTACTCAAAGAAAATGGATCAACTTTGTAATTAATGCAGCGGTATTCACTCTAAAGCTCACAAAAGTATGTCTCTCTGTACTGGTGTAAAAGGCGTTTCAGTTGCATAAGTGAATTTTTGATCTTTTGCCAAAGATGGGACATCTTCATGTCGTTACGATATACCATAGCATCTTTGTCACTCATAAGTTTGTAAGCACTTTGTATTGTATCAAAACTTGTGGTGTGTGCTAGAAATCTTTTCTGTGACAAATCTTAAGCGTTCAGCGAGAAAAATTTATGTGTGCAACGATAAGAATGCACTGGGAATGTATTCACATCTGTTGGACGAATTTAATGAAAACAAACACTCCAAACCGACATTTCACGTAAGTCACATCCAACGAAAATCTGTAACGCATCCATCTGTGTGGCGTGCTTATAATTATGTACTATTTATATTTTAGGACAATGAAGCTGTAAAAAAAACGTTGTAATGAAAGCATGAAAACAGTGTGATGATGGCGCCGGCCGCGGTGGCCGAGCGGTTCTAAGCGCTTCAGTCTGGAACCGCGCGACTTCTACGGCCGCAGGTTAGAATCCTGCCTCGGGCATGGATGTGTGTGCTGTCCTTAGGTTAGTTAGGTTTAAGTACTCAGAGCCGTCTGAAGATGAATCATAACGATTCGAAACCGGTAATGGTACCCTTTGAATAAAGTAACTGAAAATAAATTTGTGGCTGGTTGCTGTCTCAACACCATCAACATTTGTCTTAAGATGAAAAAACTCGAAGCAAGGATTTTATTCTGCACCTTGGAGTAGTAACCCAGGACTTATGCAGAGTAATATTCAAGTTTCAGACTTCAATAGTCAGGCTAGTGCAAATGTATTAAATCCGCAGGCCCCCCAGTGGAACAACAACAACAACAATCAAAGTATACGAACTGTGGAATTTTCAGATATACAGCAACCTACTACATCTGCTCAGATAAACAAGAATCGGCCGCAATTTGCTCTCTGTTGTTAGTCGTGCAGAATAGTGAAAACAAAACACCTCACGAAATTAGCAAAGATGTTCATATGTTAAGGTGTAATGACGGCCTTGACACACAAAAAGTGTTATTAGGTGAACAATGATCCTGTTAAAAGACAGAGAAATAATTAGTTCAAGCCATAGTGGAAGATAATATCTGCAAAATACCTGTTAATGTTATCATAGACTCAGGTACTTCCAAAAATGTAATGTGTGTGGAATTCTACAAATCGTTGTCCCAGATTCAAAAGTTACCAACAGTGCCACTTAAGAATTACTGTGTAACGCATGCTATCGGTGCCCTATCACAGTTGTTTAAATATCAGATACAAGTTATAATTAAGGTGGGAGAAGAATCTACTCAATGTACCTTTGTCGTAGTCTGGGGACTCTCAGTCGCTTGTATACCGAGCTGTGAATTTCTCAGAGAAACTAAGGCAAAAATTGATCTTTGTCGAGGAGAGATCAATATAATCAACAGAGGCAAAAGAGTATCATAGGCATTAGTTAGGACAAAAGAAAAGTATCGCAAATACTATCGAAATTTTAAGATTGTAAGTAGGGGGACTAGTGTATTCCATATTTGCGACACTAGGGAAATTTCTACTATTCAGACGATGGGGAATGCAAGGCACCACAGATTGAGGAAGCTATCAATTCAAAGACTTGTAAATCAGAATACCTAACCACCATCCAAGAAGATGTTCTGAAACACCTTCTGCATTAATATGTTGATGTGTTTTTGGACAAACCTGGCACCATCAAAGGGTATGAGTATCAGACTGAGGTGGGGCCACACGATACATATTGTTATTCTAGTTATTCAGTTTTGTGGACCAAGAAAGAGAAGGTTACAAAAGAAATCCGAAAGGTTGTTAAGTAGGGTACCATCGAACTTTAAACATCACTATATAGTAATCATTTAGTTACAATTGCAGAGACTGGTGAAAAGTTACGTTTAGTTCTGAATGACAGAAGATAAATAAAATAATTATGCCTATCTGTACTATACCAGACATTCTATAAGAAAAATTCAGAAGTTATTTGGTGTCACTTCCTTCACCTCAATAGACTTAAACTCCTCATACTGGTAAATATTATTGGCAAAAGGATCTAGAAAGTATACCATGTTTATTTTTTGTGGGCAAAGTTATCAGTTTCGAGTTTCACCATTTGGACTGAACATAAGTGCTGGAATCTTAATCACGACACTTGATACAGAGCTTGGCCTGGAACTACTTGATAAAGTTACACTTCATGTGGACGATCCGCTAATTGCAACATCGAGATGGTAAGAACACCTTGAGGTCCCAGATGAGGCATTGTGAAAGCTCGCAGAAGCAGTTGTAATGCCAAATCTTGAAAAAAAAAATTCCGCCGATAGCAGATGAAGTTTCTAGGACACATAATTTCACCTACAGGTAAAGTACCTTATACTAAGAAGCTAAAAGCGATTGGGGAATTTCCAAGACCTCAGACAAAGAAACAATTAAAAGCTTTCACTTACATGGTGTTGTTCTTCCAAAGGTTTTTATCAGATCTGCTATTAAATTGTGAAGCCACATAATATGTCAAATAAGAACGTTTTGCATACAGTAGTGCCTACCAAACCGTTGCAACTCGTACCGGTAGACGTACCAATGTCCCCAATTGAAGTATATTTGAACCATATATGACACTTTCTCCAAGTATATAAAGCTGTATAGCTTAGAGACATACACAGCTACAGCAATAATCCATAAAATAGCAAGAAGCTCAGGCAGTCGATCTTGTATCGTAGCAGGGAAGCAGACACAGAAGTGTGGTGTGTAACAAACTTTGCCTGGTATGTACACTTGACATGGGAGCATGCTGGGATAAATAAGTGTGCAGCTGTTACAAAGAGGCACTGATACGCCAATGACCTAAAACAGCAAGTGCAAAGAATTGTACGAGTGTGCGAGATATGTGAAAAAGGGAAGCCACATAGCATGTCAAATAAAACGTTTTGTATACAGTAGTGCCTACCAAACCGTTGCAACTTGTACTGGTAGATGTACCAATATCCCCAACTGAAGTATATTTTGACCATATACGACACTTTCTCCAAAGTATGTAAAGCTGTATAGCTTAAAGGCATCTACAGCTACAGCAATAATCCGTAAAATAGTACAGGACTATGTAACCAAGATTGTAAAACCTGAGGTGATAGTATCAGACACTGCTGCCTATTTTACTGGATACAAATTGAGGCAGTGCCTGAAGGAGTTAGAATCCAGCCCCGTGGAAAGAACTAAAAAAATTTATGAACAGGTTTTTACAAACGTATATACATAATCAGCACACAAAGTAGGCAGATTACATACCGCTATTTGAAAGAATTCACAATAATTTACCACCTAACATGACTGCGTATACTCCAGCTGAAGTGTTCGTTGGCAAAGAGGAAGAGAATGAATGTGAATGGTTAAAACCACTTGCATTTTTACCAAAAGGCGACAAAACAAATCAGAGAAACAGAGACAAATTTTGGCTAACTCGACTAAGCCTGCCAATATTAGAAAAAGTAATTATGACAAAGGAGGATATAGTCTAGTATCATTTAATGTAAATGATCTAGTGCATGTAAGAACTCACCCAAACTTTTTTGCTGTTGTTGTTGTTGTTGTTGTTGTGGTCTTCAGTCCTGAGACTGGTTTGATGCAGCTCTCCATGCTACTCTATCCTGTGCAAGCTTCTTCATCCCCCAGTACCTACTGCAACCTACATCCTTCTGAATCTGCTTAGTGTATTCATCTCTTGGTCTCCCTCTACGATTTTTACCCTCCACGCTGCCCTCCAATACCAAATTGGTGATCCCTTGATGCCTCAGAACATGTCCTACCAACCGATCCCTTCTTCTGGTCAAGTTGTGCCACAAACTTCTCTTTTCCCCAATCCTATTCAATACTTCCTCATTAGTTATGTGATTACCCATCTAATCTTCAGCATTCTTCTGTAGCACCACATTTCGAAAGCTTCTATTCTCTTCTTGTCCAAACTATTTATCATCTATATTTCACTTCCATACATGGCTACACTCCATACAAATACTTTCAGAAATGACTTCCTGACACTTAAATCTATACTCGATGTTAACAAATTTCTCTTCTTCAGAAACGCTTTCCTTGCCATTGCCAGTCTACATTTTATACCCTCTCTACTTCGACCATCATCAGTTATTTTGCTCCCCAAATAGCAAAACTCCTTTACTAATTTAAGGGTCTCATTTCCTAATCTAATTCCCTCAGCATCACCCGACTTAATTCGACTACATTCCATTATCCTCGTTTTGCTTTTGTTGATGTTCATCTTATATCCTCCTTTCAAGACAGTGTCCATTCCATTCAACTGCTCTTCCAAGTCCATACACTAAAGCTGCATGCCCTCGGGAAAAATTACGGCTGTAGTTTCCCCTTGCTTTCAGCCGTTCGCAGTACCAGCACGGCAAGGCCGTTTGGTTACTGTTACAAGGCCAGATCAGTCAATCATCCAGACTGTTGCCCCTGCAACTACTGAAAAGGCTGCTGCCCCTCTTCAGGAACCACACGTTTGTCTGGCCTCTCAACATATACCCCTCCGTTGTGGTTGTACCTATGGTATGGCTATCTGTATCGCTGAGGCACGCAAGCCTCCCCACCAACGGCAAGGAAAAATAAAAAGTGGCTATTGCTGTATGAAGGACCACACAAAATAACTGCCATACCTCATGGAAGTAGTTACCTACTAGCTGATGTGAAAACTAAGGGATTGTACCACTACAAACATTTAAAGAAATGTGCAAAATAGTTTTTTAAACTGTAAACAGTATAAATAAATTTCTTTGTAAAGCCATTTCTTATGAACATTTTTATACTTACCATGTAAGTGTTAATTAACCATCTGCCCTGAGTAATTAAATATGTATTCGTGATTTCAGAAACGACTTACTGTAATCAGAATAAGGTATATCTTAAAATGGAAATTTTGTAGTCGTAGATGATATAATAGCTACTGGAACAGATTTATGCAAAATACATGTTTTTCTTACTATTTTCAAATGGATTTCATTTTTTAAAATTTCTTATGTATGCAGTAGTTAAAGTGTATTAAGTTCGAATCACTCGAGCAAAGATAAATGTAGAATTCATGTAAAGTATAAATGGATATCTACTTTGCACTGCATTTCACTTTTTAATCATGTAGGTTTTGCTTATGCCCCACACACACACACACACACACACACACACACACACACACACACACACACACACATATATATATATATATATATATATATATATATATATATACACACAACTTCATGATGAAGTTTTGTCTTTTCCGTATTTGAGAACATTCACTTTGATACAGTTTCGGGATCACATGCTATTTGTTTAGGGAATGTACACTGCTGTCCTTACAACATAACCATTAAAATGATAAAGATTTTTCTAATTTCATTGTTATAAAGCGAAGCCAGTATCTCTGGTCAGGACTTAGCACTCTTGTGTTCAAAGATTCGGCAAATGGGAAACAAAAAAAGAAACATGTATCCATCAGGTAAAATACAGAACTATAACCAATGTTGATATGTTCTATATACGATAAATAAGTCCTCAAGACAAGGCAAACCGATGAAAAAGTATAAATTACGCTGAAGAGCCAAATAAACTGGTACACCTGCCTAATATCGCATAGGGCCCCTGCGAACATGCAGAACCGCTGCAACACGATGTGGTGTGGACTCGAGTAATGTCTGAAGTGGCCGCCCGGCTAGCCGTTTGGTCTAATGTGCTGCTTCGCAAGTGGGAAGGCATGCCAGTCCCCGGGACGAATCCGCACGGCGGATTAGTTTTCAGGTCTTGAGTGCCAGCTAGCCTGTGGATGGTTTTTAAAGCGGTTTTCCATCTTCCATGCGGGCTGGTTCCCCTTATTCTGCCTCAGTTACACTAGCTCGGCGATTTCTGCACAAATACTGTCTCTATATACGCATACAGCATCATTACTCTACCACACAAACACTTTCTATATGTAGTGGAGAAAACAGGATTGCATGGTACAGCTGAAGACGCAACACAATATATTAAAAATACTCTGTTGATCAATCGCCATTTATCCTTTCAGATGTACACATATAACTAGAAAATGTGTGGTATCTTGTACTTTCAGTATATGTGCATTACCAGTAGAGATTTGAGTTTTGTTGTCAACATGCAATATAATTCACTTAAAAAACTTAAATGGAAATAAAACTGGTATTAAAAGAAGAGTGTCACACATGTTCTGAAATTTTTACACAGATTACATAGCATATTAATTTTATGATTGATGTACAGAGGAACAATAGATTTTAACATGGTATGAAAAGATATCACCATCACTCTTATTCCAGAAAGGCAGTACTGGCAGTACATAATTGACTTTAGTGTTGCAACAATGATAGCTACATAAGAGAAAGCATAACAGTATGAAGGCCTATAAAATGCATAAAAGAAAATATCTGAGTCAGTTTCTTTAGCAACAAGAAGCAGGTGGATCCAGGCAATCATCATCTAATTCATGAGCATTTCATGTCTAATGAAACTGCAGAGTTAGTTGTTACACTTCTTACATTGTCTTTGGATTAATATTGTGCATGTAGAAAATGGAAGGATCATTACTTTGCAGTATTAATAAAAAAACGTTTATGAAATGTAAATTTCAACTTTTAGAGACACAAATACCCAACACCTTACTGTAGACAGTGTGTCAGCTCAATGATAGAACCTTAATATTCTTAAATAATGTTCACAGTGTCTTCCATACCTACAAATAATATTTAACTGGATGCTCCTCACTGTATATTTTGTGGAAAACTGCAGTTAATATAACATACCACATTGTGTTGTTTTCATTCGTTATTATTAAATATGATTTTTGAATCTTTCTTGATGATAGTTTCTCGTATCAACTTTACCAGTAATGTATGGTAGCGAGTAAATAAAGATTTTTCATCACATTACACAGACAGAAACACTTCAAAATCTTAATCAAGGACTTCATTTATAGCCTATTTGTATTGAAGGAGTCAGCTCTGAAATTAATTACTGTCTTCTCTGTGTGATGACAGGTGTTGCCCATGAGTTGCTTGGAAGTTACAAATTTCCAACATACTTTTTATTATATTGATAAAAAATATAATGCAAGTCATGACTTTACACTTAAAAATTTACAATGCACAGAAAGAAAAAAAACTTAAACCTAAAAGAAGATTTACTTTCCTTTAGGGGAATAAATTTTCTCTTGGGCTATAAAGGTCTTTCACCATTGAAGCACTACTGAAACACAAATGCAGATTTAGGTGTGAATGCAGTGTCAAATGCAATGTCCAGAAATATATAAATTTTAAGATTTTTGCATGTACATAACTACAGTGCAGTTTCACAAAAAAAAAAAAAACATAAATCAGTTGTATAAATTACATCTTATGAACGATAAACTAAACAGGAGATTTGCAGAGCTGTCCAATGGAACATGAAATTTACTGGATATCAATTAACAAGGTTTTACAAAGGCAAAAGCACACTAACATCACAATGCGATGAAATCCATAAAACATGACTGCACATTATGGAGTGTAGCTAATTGGAAAGACTACATATTGTTATTTACTGTTTATCAAGGCAAGAGTGAAGAAAATGAAGACTGCAAAGATTTTTTATGAAGGGAATATCTTGTGCTGCAAATAACTAAAGCATTCTGGTGAAGGGAGAGATTATTTTCTATGGTAGTATTTGTGAAAAATCAGATTTCACCATAAACATAAGAAATTAGTTAAACTTTTTAATATTAAATGAACTGCACTACATAAATTTTGTTGTCATGTACCATTTGGTATTAGCTACCTCAAAAGTATACCAGGAATACTCAAAATGAACTTTACAACAGGTAATATTTAGGAATTTTTCTGATTCACTTTTATAATCTTTTAGAAAAAACTGGGCTTGTGCCCTAACGACCTGCGTCAGTCGGATGTCAGACCGCAATCCTGCTTCAGCTTGACTACATTGATAAGTAACAGAAACTAGAAATTAATGACTTAGTAACAATTTAGAAACTGGTCTCAGTTATTGTTTTTCATAATGTTGAATGGAACCAACGAGGAACAGTTGGTAGGAAGAAATGAAGCAGAAGGTAAATGAAAAAACTGATTTGATCCTGAGTGGGAACATTACCAAGAAATAAGAGAGAGTCAGAATTACATAGTGTGAAAAAATCTCTTTCTTACTATTTGCAGGTTATGTACTACACAAACAACAAAACATTATTTTCAATATCCACAAAAAAGTTGTGTAATTTTGGAGAATGGCGCTTGTTGCATGTATGACATAAAAAGTAAGTAATTCGAAAAAACTGAGAACATGCACTGGTTCAAAACTAGGTAGTCTAAAAATACTAAAATTGTCACGTTTCTCTAGAAGTTTGTTAAAGGCTCTGACAAAAGCATAATTACATTTAACCAAATTTGCCTTTAAAGGACACCATTATGGAACTACAAAAAGCTTTTATAATGAATGTTCATTCAATCACAACTTGTTTTGGTCAAGTGATCACCTTCAACTCTCATTAACAGCGCATCATGTTTAAGACTGATTCCTTAAGGTGATCGCTTGACTGAAAATAGTTCTCTGTGAACAAATGTTACAGCTTTTGCCAGTGCTGTGATGTCCTACCTTCAATATGTGAAAACTGTGCAGCAAAGTATATAGATAATAATATCAAGTTTAGATATGATTAATCTTCGGACAGTAAAATTCACATTCATACTATAAATTGCCAGGATTCACTCTCAAAGAAAGAAAAAGAGGGAAACAGCAACCCATGAAGTTTATGAAACCGCACCCTGATAAACGAATAGAACATGTGTGGCTGCAAGACAAACAGAACATGAATGGCTGCAGATATCACAATATCCATTTCAGAGTGTTGTTGCAATAGTTACAGAAACAGATAAAATAAGTTATGTTTGTTGTTTTATGGCAGCTTGACATTTTGGTTGCTAATATGGAACATGTATATTAGCGTTAGTTAACAAGAGATTGGCTGATAACGACCAGATACGTAATGACTACTCCGAAGGCTGAGACCAACAAATTGCGGTCGATGTTGACGAACCCCCACGCTGTAAAACGCAGCGGAGGGTCCCGCGACGTCACACGCAGGAAGGCGTCCATTTCTGCGCAAATTCCAGGAGGGAGCACGGGCGACCTCCGCAGCAGGATACCAGTGCGTTCCGCCACGTCCTGAGCTGCAGCGCAGGACAGTGTCAAAGCCACCAGCTTCAGAGTCTGATAAGCCAGCCACAGCACCGACAAACTCACTGACTGGCTGAATGGGAGGAAGTCCATCAGGTGCGGCCTTTCCAACATAACGAGCAACTCGTACGCACTGCAGGTTGTGCCGAGCACACAGAGACCGACATCCAGAGCCACAGGCAGCCCAAAGTGTTCCCCCAACAGGTCGGCGGCGCGTCCTAGTGACACGTAGGACTCCCTCAGCTGGCGCAGTCTACATGCTGGTGCAGGCGACTGTGGCAAGAGCTGCACAACGCCAACTTCAGGATGGTACAGCTCCTCCAGGAGGCATGTGTTGATCTTGCAGAACCTTATCCACAGCTCCAGCACCAGTGCAACGAATTGTAGAACCACCACTGAATCTATGAAGCAGTGGAACAAAGCGTGAAAGAAACCTAGTAGTTGTCCATCCAGTACAACTAATCCGACTGCAATTAAAAGTGCAATGTGAATGATGAGGAGAATACTAGGTAACCATTTGTTGCATTCTGTTCCCACGACTTGTATGTTCTTGTCGACAATAATCAATTGTTTTACGAACGATCGTAAATTCCCAAGTCTAGTTACAGTGCACACCGAAAATGTAAGAAGGAGTTTCAAGTCTGTTAACAATAGTAACAAAAAATAGATGGCTAATGTTAAACCAGGAATACTAATAAACCGTTTTACGTCCAAGTACCAAAAAATCATTGCTCTTAACACAGTTACGAAACACCAAAAAGCAGATGGGGATATTATAATTTTCCATAAACTCCTTCGATTTTCCTTGCAGCAGGTTGTTCCAGTTTCGTCATCTTCTACTGATATTAATCCCAATATTAACCACAGTTTTTGTATTAAGCCTAAGGCAAAATGAAAATTTGCCACTTTTTTCTTGCTGAATATGCACATGACAGACGTATTTGTGTTTACAAGAAACTCGTTCAGTACCTTTGCCAGTAAGTATCAATAAATGATAATTTAAACATTGAGCTGTCAGGTGGTGTTGCCCACGTCTTGAGTAAGATAATTTTAATCCACAAACGAGTTTCTCAGCACTAAAACTTTGTTAGCACGGAGTGAACGTTTATAGGAAGTTACACCATTAATGTTAACTTCGTTTTCTGGAAGGAGTTCCATCCATTCACTAATTTAATTTGCTAATGGGCAATATGCTTGTGAACGACATGAATTTTAAATGAACGCTCCCAAACAAATTACTGTTGGAAGTGGTTGTCAGTAATCCCTGTTGTCCATTTAGCTTCACTGGACGTGGCGCTTCAGCGAAATTATTCTCGCTGAAACAATATGCAGTGCCTACAAATGTCATCAACACATAGTCATTGTTAATAAAGTATTTGGTATGTTATCTATACGAGAAATGCAGTTGCACTTTGTAACATTCATTACTAGGAGAGAAAAGGCGTTAATTTTGAATTACTATTTCGTTTATGAGATTCACGTAGTTACCCATTTATGTAGTTCATTCAGTTGTTTGGACATTAAATACAATAGGCCAAACAGCAGAGGTGAAGTAGAGAAACATGTAAATTTTAAACAATTATTCTTGTATAAAGAGGCACTGAGTACCAATAAAAAATCGTTGATCAGGTACATGCATGGATGATGAAGAGATACAATTCGCCTGTTAAATAAAGTCCTTCTATATTTTAAACAACTTGTTTGTTAAAATGTAATTCACATTGTACCTGGGTGGTACGTTTATATATCTCTCTAACCTTACTGAAGTTAATTTCTCTAACGTCATTACGAGTTCCCACAAACATACATCATTCTGTAGAGTGTTACATCACAGTAATAGGTCACTGCTAATACAGTACAACATGTTCTGACAAAAGCATTGGTGCTTTCTTACCTCTGCTGTCAAGTTACAGCTGATGCGAGTGCACGTGTCATAAACAAGACACATGTCATGTTTAGGAACAGCAGTCCCAGCACCATGGGGCTGAGGTGATTGTGCTTGTTATATTTTGCTGACATGCAATTCTGATGACATCTGCTGAGGCCATGGACAGGAAGAGAAAGAGCCCCTGTACCCCCACACTCCTAGTCCCCACCCTACCATCATCACAATTCGCCATATGCACGACAGCCATGACATCAGCATCAGCATTTTCTTATCATTTCCAGAATCCAGACCTCATCTCATCCTTTTCTCAGGCAATTGTGTTTGTTATATTTCGCTGACATCATAATAAGCACTTTCTCATCATCAAGGTCTCCAGCCCGCCCTCTGTACCCACCCCTGCGCTGCTGTTCTCATGTGTAGCCAATGACATGCTAGGTAGCTGCTGAGTTTGCACTTTCGTGTGTATCTAGTGCACAGCTGATGTTGCATTCGCGCTTTTTTGGGAGCGAGAGTCGGCTGTAGTTCGCACATGTAGCATTCGTTTGCAAATGTTCCTACATTTACGCTTTTGTGGGAGGGAGAGTGGAATGTAGCCCCACAAATGTGTTACCTGATGGGCTGAAATGCGCTTTTGCACATACCTCTGAGAATCTGATGCGCCCCTCCTGCGCCGAATATGCTGGAGTTGTATACCCTTCTTAAAATGTATATCCAGTCTCCCATCACACAAGAACTGGCAGCAATTACAGTGAGTATTCATCTGTCTATAGTTTTCGTTGCTATTACAACACCAGCAGAGCTACTAATGGACAAGGAAATGGTGGTGTTCACAGCATCAGCAACAGTCCCACATCAGGAGTAATGTAACTAAACACATCCTACAAAATGGCAAAGTGTGAGTGTGACCCGTGCACCTAGGGGTCTGTGGAAACTTAATTATGTGTCTATATATAGTTCATCCATCCTGGGAATCGAGAATCTCAACGTTTTTTGCCTGTTTTCGTTGTAGATACTGGCAATATATTGGTGCCAGGAATTCCAAGACCTTGTCAATATCTCTGCAGTAGCTCCTCAGACTAGCCTGGATATACAAAAAGTAGTGAACAGGGAACTTCGGTTAATATATGTAGATATACAAGATTTAATGACATGTGTTCATTTGCTTACAAAAACATGGCTACAACATTTTATGTTTGCATGTGGTAATGTTCGTCGCTTATACTTCTGATGGTGATGGATGTGATGTATGTGCTTGTGATAAAAGTATATTTTTTATGTGATATAATTAGAATTTAACAATTTTCCGATTATTTTACCTTACTTTTTCCGCGAAGCCTTGCTTCTTGCTAAATTTCAAAAATGGCTCTGAGCACTATGGGACTCAACTGCTGTGGTCATTAGTCCCCTAGAACTTAGAACTACTTAAACCTAACTAACCTAAGGACATCACACACATCCATGCCCGAGGCAGGATTCGAACCTGCGACCGTAGCAGTCGCACGGTTCCGGACTGCGCGCCTAGAACCGCGAGACCACCGCGGCCGGCTTGCTAAATTTCATGATTCTATTTCCATGGGAAGTAGCTATTAGGTGTCGATGAGAGAGTTTGCGAGTGTCAAAATATGTGACATAAATGGCCCAGTCTTTTGTTTAAGTAGACTTAGAAGCTTAAATGTCTTGTACCGCCAATGAATCATAGATCTTAGTATGTGACATAAATCTCAATTTCATACGCCATCCTGTTAAAGAGAAAAGGGGTGTTAACAAATGGACAAACATATACACAGACAGATAAGAAACGACAAAAAATATTCCTTTGTTGTGATATAATTACAAATCAACAATTTTCGGATTTTCCCCTTACTTGTAGTTTGAAACATCGCTTCTTGCCAAATTTCATGATTGGAGGTCAACGGGAAGTACTCTATAGGTTTTAATGAGTGATTTAACGAGTATCAAAATATGTGACAAAATCTTTTAACTGAACTGACGTAGAAGCTAAAAATGTTTACGCTGCCTAGGGGCCAAAGAGCTTAGCAAGTGACATAAATTTGAACACTATACGTCTCGCATTCCTGAGATAAAAGGTTCTTAAGAGTCAGGCAGACAAACTGACAGATGGACAACAAAGTAATCCTACATGAGTTCCGTTTTTACAGACTGAGGCACGAAACAAAATTGTTTTAATTTCAACCCAGAGAGTGACTTCACTGATAGACAATGCTTGTTATGTTATAACAGTGTCTTTAAATGTACAGTGCCGAGTATGGCATGCTGTGTGAATATGCTTATCAACCACGCAACATGATATTCAGTATGTCATCACAAGGGCTGCAGCTGCGACTACAACAAACACACAAATGGTCTAAATGTTTTCAACAGTCATACATAGGCATGCATAACTGTAAATTTAGTATAAAATGTAATATTAATCTGATGAACTGGCAGTAGATGTTGGAAATAGTATACATACACTGAAGCGCCAGAGAAACTGGTGTAAGTATGCGTATTCAAATAGAGATATGTAAACAGGCAGAACACGGTGCTGCGGTTGGCAAAGTGTGTGTAAGACAAGTGTCTGGCGCAGTTGTTTGATCGGTTACTGCTGAAACAATGACAGGTTATCAAGATTTAATTGAGGTTGGTGTTGTAGTCGGCGCACGGGCGATGGGACACAGCATCTCCGAAATAGCGATTATGTTGGGATTTTCCCATACGCCCATTTCACGAGTGTACCGTGAATATTAGGAAGCCGGTAAAACATCAGATCTCCTTCATCGCTGCGTCCGGAAAAAGATCCTGCAAGAAAGGGACCAACGACGATTCAAGAGGATCGTTCAACGTGACAGAAGTGCAACCCTTCCGCAAATTACTGCAGATTTCAATTCTGGGCCATCAACAAGTGTCAGCGTGCGAACCATTCAAAGAGACGTCATCGATATGGGCTTTCGGAGCCGAAGCCCACTCGTGTACCATTAATGACTGCACGACGCGAAGCTTACCGCCTCTCCTGGGCCCGTCAACACCGACATTGGACTGTTTATGACTGGAAACTTGTTGCCTGGTCGGACGAGTCTCGTTTCAAATTGTACCGAGTGGATGTGTGGAGACAACCTCATGCATCCATGGACGCTGCATGTCTGTAGTTCACTCTGGTGGACGCTCTGTAATGGCATGTGATATGAGACTCCTGATACGTCTAGATAGGTTTCTGACAGGTGACACATGCGGAAGCATCCTGTCTGATCACCTGCATCCATTCATGTCCATTGTGCATTCCGACGGACTTGGGCAGTTCCAACAGGACACTGCGACGCCCCACACGCCCAGGACTACTACGGTGTGGCTCCAGGAACACTCTTCTAAGTTTAAACACTTCCACTGGCCACCAAATTCCCCAGACATGAACATTATTGAGGATATCTTGGATGCCCTGCAACCTGCTGTTCAGAAATCTCCACCTCCTCGTACTCTTACGGATAGACGAGTCCATGCCACGTTGTGTTGTGACATTTCTACGTTCTTGCAGGGACCCTACACGATACCAGGCAGGTGTACCAGTTTCTTTGGCTATTCGGCGAATATATTTACAGCAATCGAGAAATAGTTCACTCACTTATGAGAGAAATGTCAAGGGATAAGGATGTCAAGTTGTATATCAACAGTCCCTGCTGTGAGACAGGGTATATAATGGTGACGAAGAGCAAAGAAAAAAAAACAAGTATACTTAACTTGCAATTCCTTTTCCTTGCAGGCGAGGCAAAGTCATTCCAGCAGTAGGCACTGACATGAAAGTAATGCTGTTCAGTCAAACCTCCTGTTTGAGCACCAATTGCTTTACTCATGACAGTGTTAGAATGATATCGAATTGGGAGTTCTACCTGGCAGTAGTTGTAGAAAACCCTCGATTTAGTGACATTAAGGTAATATTATGCATGGATGAATGACTTACAGTATGTGATGTGTCAGTTCTAAGGAAACTTCCACTCTCAGTCAATGTTACCCAAGGGTTTCTGTTAGTCCTCGACTTTTTACCTACTTGATCCTCTCATGCCTTCACTATTTCACTTCTCAAAGCTACCCATTCTTCTTCTACTGTATTTCTTTCTCCCATTCTTGTCAATCGTTCCCTAATGTTCTCCCTGAAGCTCTCTACAACCTCTGGTTTAGTCAGTTTATCCAGGTCCCATCTCCTCAAATTCCCACCTTTTTACAGTTTATTCAGTTTTAATCTACAGTTCATAACCAATAGATGCTGGTCAGAGTCCACATCTGCCCCTGGAAATGTTTTACAATTTAAAACCTGGTTCCTGAATCTCTGTCTTACCATTATATAATCTATCTGATACTTTCTAGTATCTCCAGGCTTCTTCCATGTATACAACCTTCTTTCATATAGAATGCAATAGAATACGATGTTTCTCTCTCACGTGGAGAACGACGAGCGCAGTCTCGCTTTTATAGCTCCTAGCCCTCGCCGACTAGGCAGCAGTTGGTGACGGATACCCTTTGGAAGACTACTACACAGTGGCTCCGAGCGTCAACAGCTCATACAAGGCGACAATTATTGAACTATATGAAAAAAACCTAAACTTGTTACAAACTACGGCGTGCACACACTTTATTCAACATGTAGACGTCACTACAGATATTCGGATTTAGATTATGGCATGTTCGATATGGCTGCCATCATTGGCGATGATGTGGCGCAGACGAGTAACGAAATTCTGCATAACCCGCTGAAGTGCCGGAACATCGATGCATTCGATGACCTCGTCAGTGGCTGTTTTCAACTCAGTAATGGTTTTGGGATTGTTGCTGTACCCCCTGTCTTTAATATAACCCCACCCAAAGGAGTTGCATTTGTTCAGATCCGATGAATACGGCGGTCAATTTAGGCCCATGCCAGTGACCTCTGGTTGCCCCAGAATCAGAATGCAGTCCCCAAAGTGCTCCTAAGGACATCAAACACTCTCCTGCTTCGATGGGGTCGAGCTCCATCTTGCGTGAACCACATCTTGTCGAAATCAGTGTCACTTTGGGTAATGGGGATGAGATCATCTTGCAAAACCTTCACGTAACGTCCGGTAGTCACCGTGCAATCAACTAATATCGCACCGATTATTCCGTGACTGGACATTGCACACCATACAGTCACGCGTTGAAGATGAAGATATTTCTCGGTCGTGAAATGCGGATTCTCAGTCGCCCAAATTCTTATTGACGAACCCATTCAAATGAAAGTCGGCTTCATCGCTGAACAAAAACCATACTAATTCCCATCATGCTCCGCGGCCAACCGTGCACTCTGAACGTCCTAACGCAAACAGTTGAGGAGTTATGACGATATTAATTCATGTAGTTCAGTAATTGTCACCCTGTATAATCTGCTTTGTTTTTCTACTAAGGTTGTTGCATGGCTATGGCTCTGAGCACTATGGGACTCAACTGCTGAGGTCATAAGTCCCCTAGAACTTAGAACTACTTAAACCTAACTAACCTAAGGACAACACACACATCCATGCCCGAGGCAGGATTTGACCTGCGACCGTAGCGGTCGCGCGGTTCCAGACTGTAGCGCCAGAACCGCTCGGCCACCAGCGGCCGGCGTTGCATGGCTATAGTTAAATGTTTGAAATAATATGTCATCCAGTAGTATCATCCGTTTTGTTTCCTTATATTTTCAGGATTTGATCCATCCAAATTGCCGCATGTTGTTGCTCGCCACTTCCTGGATTCGGGGAGATGTGCCGGCTCAGGAAAAAACCCGTACTGCTGATTAACGACGTGGGCAGGTGTGCCGGCCAGCCTGGATGTGGTTTTGAGGCGGTTTCCCACATCTGACCGAGTCGATACCGGGCTGGTTCCCACATCCCGAATAATTACACGATTCGCAAACATCTCGAAAAATGTTCCCACATTCTCACATGGGTTAACTCTAGACGCAGCCAGACACACTGCGTACACAAATTCCGTCTCATAGAGGAAAAGGGGTAGGGGGAGGGGATGGCAACAGGAAGGGAATCCGGACCCTCTACCAATAACACTACCAAATTCAGAATTACATGTCGACTCCGAGAATACAAGAGATAAGACCAGGAAAAACAACAAAAGATAAGTCAGATGTTTTATAACCGAAACCGATCACCACCAATAGAAAGAAAAAAATCTGCGGTTTAGACTGTTAATCTTAACTTACTAAACCTCCACATGCACTCCATTTTCTCGGAATTTATAGCATTGTTCACTTCGCGAGATGTATGTGAGAGGAATTAGGATGCAGCCTGACGTATCTTGAAAGTACCCTCTCGGAATTTCAACAGTAATACAAACATTGACTCTTTGTAACGTCTTCCACTGGAGTTTGATGTGCATTCCCATAAAACTTTCGTGTTTACTACACAAACCTGTGAAGATCGCGCTGCTTTTCTTTCGAACTCCTCTCTTAGTCGTACTTGGTAAGTGTGCCAGAATGGCGAAGAATGATTTAGAATCAGTCGAACAAGTATTTTATCAGCAACATTTCCTGACGATTCTTCCAATGACTCAGCTTAGTATCTGCTATTCTTGAACCTAGCTTTTTGGTCATTCCAGTGTAGGTAGTCCCTGATGATAGCAGCTGGATATTTTTCGTTTATTACCGTTTCCAGTGATTTATTAACGACAGTATAAAGGACTCTGCAATAAACCTGTGCAGCTAGGCTTTGGACCGAACTATGCGGCTGCTACTGCCTCCAGGGCCGCTACCGGCTGCTCCACATCGTTTCAGCCTAAGCTGACGGTATAAACAAAAAATTGTTGTTGCAGTGAAACTCTGCATTTCGGCTCGCGTAATATGTGTCTTCTCAATGACATTAAATTATTCTATGGAAGGTTACAAGCCGTCTGGATTGCCTCCTTCCATTTATACTAAATTTATCTGCCCCTTATGAAGACTAGTAATAGGCAGGACACGCTAGCTGCATCTACTTAAGTCTCATTACTTTGATTTATTATTTGGGAAAGGTATTTATAAAATTTCAGTGGTCGTCGGTGAAGGGGCTAATAGTTTCAGTCTGTGCATACTTGCGAAATGCACAGCCTGCACACTGTTCTGAATGTGGCAGATATGTTGTGGACACTCAAAGCTTTGTGGTGACTTGCGCGTTCAAGTGGCCATCAACGGAATCACACGGAACCTACCGGTCCTTTTACTGAGCCAGGGTTAGCAGCCTCTGGCTCGAGTCTCCTCTTGAGGTGGCCGAGGGCATCACCACAATTTGTGACAGAAAAGTACAAACCTGGGAAAGTGGTTTTGCCCCGGAAAGCTGAGATTCGTTAAACAATGCCCTGATCCGCCCATCGCTGGCTGACGTCAGCAAGAAATCTGTAGGAGAAACTAGCGAATAAGATGGTCTCCGATTGGTCTGCGACTGACGATATTCGGGGGTGGTGATTTGTTAAACGTGGCATTGACACGCCATTGGCACAAAAGAAAAATATTTTTGCTGATTAGAGACTGCAGCCAGACTGGCTCAGATTGGCGTGTCAGGAGCTGGTGGAAGAGGAACGAACACTCTTCGTTTGATGGTGGATGGAAGCAGGTCGCTGGTTCGAAAGGTCGTGGCGCTTGGAGGCGTCCGATTCTGATTCTCGACGGTACTCTCTGACTTACTGCTGCAGCAGATTGGTGAGAGTATACAGAAGCACGGCTCACTAGATGGGAAGCGTATCGTTGCCACAGCTCCGCTAAAATCGATTCATGCCTTGGTATCGTTTGATGTGGTATTCAATTGACGATTGGAGTTTGTAGCTTAATCGTGGGTATACTGAATTAACGATTTAATGTGTAGCTAGGATATGGTAGCCATCACTCTGCTTGCCTATCTTGTTGGTTGTTATCAGTAATTAACTTTGTATTTTTTTTTCATAGAATGTTGTGGCCAATGCCGTGTCAATTTATGTTTCGTTTGCTTTTTTATTCGAAGGAGCACCTGGTTCTACTCAATTCACTAATTTATTCTACTGGTTGTAAGGATAGTTATATAGTAGGATTATTGCAAGCTGGCCGCTGTGGCCTAGCGGTTCTAGGCGCTTCAGTCCGGAATCGCGCTGCTGCTACGGTCGCAGGTTCGAATCCTGTCTCGGCCATGGATGTGTGTGATGTCCTAGGTTAGTTAGGTTTAAGTAGTTCTAAGTCTAGGGGACTGACGACCTCGGATGTTAAGTCCCATAGTGCTTAGAGCCATTTTGATTATTGCAATTTCGCACATTATGATTCTGTGTTAGGGCATCTCAAGACAGCAGTTTCGATGCGTAATTTATAGTTGACATGGAGTCTTAAGGGAGTGTGACGGCGTCTCAGTAGGTCCATTATTCTGATTGGTTTCACAGTGTTACATACTGCAGGATATTACAACTACTATGGCAAACAAAATTTTTGGTGATATAATTGAAAAAAAAAGAGTGTGACATAACTACCGTCAGACCTTAAAATCGCCATCCACAGACGGAAAACTATATGTAATGTCAGACATTATCAGGATACGTCTTACAGAAGATTCACTTAACAAATACTGTCAAACACGGTATGTATGCATGGTAAACACTACCGGAAAAAAAGATTTCTGCATCTCCTTCCAGACCATTCAAGATTTATTGTTGCAAGTGCGGATGGAGTACTGGAATAACTACTTTTACAAGTCAATAGCACAGGTGGTCCTAAGGTACGTGGTATCGACCCGCACTGAAATACCCATATTAGTACGTGGTGTAGCCTCCACAGGCGGCAATGCAGGCTCTGACTCTGGTATCCAGTCGATCGTACAAATGGCAAATACTGTTCTGGGATATGTAATGCCATGCCTGCTCTACCTGTTCTCCTAATTCTGTAAGAGTTGCTGATTGACGAGTGGCAAGAGTCAATTCTTGTCGCATCATATCCCACGTGTGCTCGATTGGAGACAAGTCCGGAGATAGTGCTGACCAGGTAAGTGGCTGCACGTCTTGCAGAGCACGTTTAGTTTTATGGGCAGTGTCTTGTCTAGCATTATCCTTTTGTAGCAATACATAACCTTTCTGTTGCAAGAACGGCAAAAGAACGGGTCTAACAACATTCTGCACTTACCGATTGTAGGTTAGCGTCCTCTCCAGAAACATCAAATGTGAACGAGAGTTATAGCTTATTGCACCCCAGACCAAAAGGCCTGGGGTGGGGTCATTGCATCTTGGACGAATGTACTCTACGAGAAAGCGCTCACCAGGTCTATGTCATACGCGCTAACCACCATTAGTAGCGTGCAAGCAGAACCTGCTTTCACCGCTGACGACCACAGAGCACAATTCCAAATGATCCTCTCACAGCACCAGTCGAGCTGTGCACGTCGATGCTGTGGCATGAGTGGAAGATGGGCCTGTGCCTGTGCCTGTAGTCCCAGTTCGTGTTGACACGTCTGGGCTCAAAAGCACTCTTATCTGTGCTTTTGCAGATGCACGATCTGCCACCGCTGCCCTTGCAGTACTGCGATCCTGGCGGGCGTCTGTGCTGCATGGACGTCCAGAACCTCATTCACGGGTGCATCGTTGCACAATTGACGCAGCACGTCCAACTTGTGTGGCAATTTTCGAAAAGGAGTATCCCATCACTCGGAATGTCACAATTTTACCCCTCCCAAACTGGCCCAGTTGGCTGTAGGGAGCACGAGTGCGTCTTCGGTTGCGTGCTTGCTTCAAACGTTTGCACCACAATGATCCACTGGCTGTGAGCGTTGGCTATTAAAAGGTTGTTGGACGATGTTGAAACCATTATCAGTACATCTACCATCCTCCAGGTGGCATATGGCGTCATCGGATCAAAATCGACGTCGTCTTTCCAAGTGTACTAGAAATTTTTTTTCTCGCAGTGTATTTGTGAACAGACATACAATTTCCGCCTATCACTATCTGATCAAGAGAATGTGGCCACCTAATACACGTCGAGATTTCTGACTGTAGCGTTCATTCAGATTCGGTAATAGGTTTTAAATTTAGAGTGAAAAGAGATCAGTGATAAGATTGGCTGATGACATTGCTGTCCTCAATGAAAGTGAGAGTTACAGTAACTGTATAATTGAGTGAACGAACGATCACAGAATATGGACTGAGGGTTCATAGAAAGGTGAAAATAGTGAAAAATAGCAGACATGAGGCTAGTGATAAACTAAATATCAAAATTAGGGACTACACAGTAGCCGAAGCGAGGAATGCAGCTACTTTGGAAGTGAAATAACGCTTGACGAACGAAGCAAGAACTTTATAAGAAGAAAGAATATCAAAATGAGGGACTACATTGTAGGCGGAGTGAGGATTTCGCATACCTTGGAAGTGAAATAACACTTGACGGACGATGCAAGAACTTTATAAGAAGAAGACTAGCACAATTGAAAAGAGAATTCCATGGTAAATTAAACCTGTTGTTGCGGCCTTCAGTCCACTGGTCTGATGCAGCTCTCCAAGCTAGCCCGTACTGTGTAAGTATTTTCATTTCTAATAACTGTTGCATCCTACATGCATTTGAACTTCGTTACTTTATTCGATCCCTGCTTTCCGTCTACAGTCCTGTGCAACACAAACTTCCCTCCGTTACTGAACCATCGATTCATTCACAATTACAGATGAGTTCTATCAACCTATCATAAAAAATAAACCTACCAGAGACTAACATGAGTCTTAACTTTGGGAAGACATTGCTGAGAACGTACGTCTGGAGCATAGCAATGCATGGGAGTGAATCGTGCACTGTGGGAAAACCGTAAGAGAAGACAGTCAAAGCGTTTGTGATGGTGTTGTTGTTGTTGTTGTTGTTGTCTTCAGTCTTGAGGCTGGTTTGATGCAGCTCTCCATGCTACTCTATCCTGTGCAAGCTTCTTCGTCTCCCAGCATACATCCTTCTGTATCTGTTTAGTGTATTCATCTCTAGGTCTCCCTCTACGATTTTTACCCTCCACGCTGCCCTCCAATACAAAACTGGTGATCCCTTGATGCCTCAGAACATGTCCTACCAACCGGTCCCTTCTTCTTGTCAAGTTGTGCCACAAACTCCTCTTCTCCCCAATTCTATTCAATACCTCCTCATTAGTTATGTGATTTACCCATCTAATCTTCAGCATTCTTCTGTAGCACCACATTTCGAAAGCTTCTATTCTCTTCTTGTCCAAACTATTTATCGTCCATGTTTCACTTCCATACATGGCGACACTCCATACAAATACTTTCAGAAACGATTTCCTGACACTTAAATCTATACTCGATGTTAACAAATTTCTCTTCTTCAGAAACGATTTCCTTGCCATTGCCAGTCTACATTTTATATCATCTCTACTTCGACCGTCATCAGTTATTTTGCTCCCCAAATAGCAAAACTCCTTTACTACTGTAAGTGTCTCATTTCCTAACCTAATTCCCTCAGTATCACCCGACTTAATTCGACTACGTTCCATTATCCTCATTTTGCTTTTGTTGATCTTCAACTTATATCCTCCTTTCAAGACACTGTCCATTCCGTTCAGCTGCTCTTCCAAGTCCTTCTGTGTCTGACAGAATTACAATGTCATCGGGAAACCTCAACGTTTTTATTTCTTCTCCGTGGACTTTAATACCTACTCCGAATTTTTCTTTTGTTTCCTTTACTGCTTGCTCAATATACAGATTGGATAACATTGGGGACAGGCTACAACCCTATCTCACTCCCTTCCCAACCGCTGCTTCCCTTTCATGCCCCTCGACTCTTATAACTGCCATCTGGTTTCTGTACAAATTGTAAATAGCCTTTTTCTCCCTGTATTTTATCCCTGCCACCTTTAGAATTTGAAAGAGAGTATTCCAGTCAACATTGTCAAAAGCTTTCTCTAAGTCTACAAATGCTAGAAATGTAGGTTTGCTTTTCCTTAATCTATTTTCTAAGATAAGTCGTAGGGTCTGTATTGCCTCACGTGTTCCTACATTTCTGCGGAATCCAAACTGATCTTCGCCGAGGTCGGCTTCTACCAGTTTTTCCATTCGTCTGTAAAGAATTCGCGTTAGTATTTTGCAGCTGTGACTTATTAAACTGATAGTTCGGTAATTTTCACATCTGTCAACACCTGCTTTCTTTGGGATTGGAATTATTATATTCTTCTTGAAGTCTGTGGGTATTTCGCCTGTCTCATACATCTTGCTCACCAGATGGTAGAGTTTTAGCAGGACTGGCTCTCCCAAGGCCGTCAGTAGTTCCAATGGAATGTTGTCTACTCCCGGGGCCTTGTTTCGACTTAGGTCTTTCAGTGCTCTGTCAAACTCTTCACGCAGTATCGTATCTCCCATTTCATCTTCATCTACATCCTCTTCCATTTCCATAATATTGTCCTCAAGTACATTGCCGTTGTACAGACTTCCACCTTTCTGCTTTCCCCTCTTTGCTTAGAACTGGGTTCCCATCTGAGCTCTTGATATTCATACAAGTGGCTCTCTTTTTAATTTTGCTGTAGGCAGTATCTATCTTACCCCTAGTGAGATAAGCCTCTACATCCTTACATTTGTCCTCTAGCCATCCCTGCTTAGCCATTTTGCACTTCCTGTCGATCTCATTTTTGAGACGTTTGTATTCCTTTTTGCCTGCTTCATTTACTGCATTTTTGTGTTTTCTCCTTTCATCAATTAAATTCAATATTTCTTCTGTTACCTAAGGATTTCTACTAGCCCTCGTCTTTTTACCTACTTGATCCTCTGCTGCCTTCACTACTTCATCCCTCAGAGCTACCCATTCATCTTCTACTATATTTCTTTCCCCCATTCCTGTCAGTTGTTCCCTTATGCTCTCCCTCAAACTCTGTACAACCTCTGGTTAGTCAGTTTATCCAGGTCCCATCTCCTTAAATTCCCACCTTTTTGCAGTTTCTTCAGTTTCAATCTACAGTTCATAACCAATAGATTGTGGTCAGAGTCCACATCTTCCCCTGGAAGTGTCTTACAATTTAAAACTTGGTTCCTGAATCTCTGTCTTACCATTATATAATCTATCTGATACCTTCTAGTATCCCCATGATTCTTCCGTGTATACAACCTTCTTTTATGATTCTTGAACCAAGTGTTAGCTATGATTAAGTTATGCTCTGTGCAAAATTCTACCAGACGGTTTCCTTTTTCATTTCTCTCCCCCAATCCATATTCACCCACTATGTTTCCTTCTCTCCCTTTTCCTACTCTCGAATTCCAGTCACCCATCACTATTAAATTTTCGACTCCCTTCACTACCTGAATAATTTCTTTTATCTCATCATACATTTCATCAATTTCTTCATCATCTGCAGAGCTAGCCGGCATATAAACTTGAACTACTGTAGTAGGCATGGGCTTCGTGTCTATGTTGGCCACAATAATGCGTTCACTATGCTGTTGGTAGTAGCGTACCCGCACTCCTATTTTTTTTATTCATTATTAAACCTACTCCTGCATTACCCCAATTTGATTTTGTATTTATAACCCTGTATTCACCTGACCAAAAGTCTTGTTCCTCCTGCCACCGTTTGTGATATGGTGTGCAATAGTGTCGAGGGGTGCGGGCACCATTAATTCCAAAATGGTTGCCTCTAACCTAGAATGTCGTGTGCAGGGCGATGGGTTGCCTAGTACCAGCAATACAGGAATAGTGGAATCAGAAGAGCTCAGTTAGTACATAGATTCTTTACTCAGTAAGATGCTCGCGGAGTGGCAGATGGCGGCGACTTGATGGTGCTATTATGGTGCTCGTTGATCCCCAAGGCAGCAGTGGGCACCTCAGCTTTGCACATGGCGACGTGTTTGGCCCTGACTGTCTGTGGACGACAGGCAGGAACGCTGGCTCAATGAAGTGACAGCGACTGGTGGTGGCTTTGCAGACGTGGAGCCTACGGTGGGCAGCAGGCGCGGGTGTGCTGGACAGCCAACTGCTCCAGGGGTCGGTCAGGCGCGCTGGCCTGCATGCCGGGAACTCAAGACGCCTTGGAGACGTCCAGAGGCAGCAGCTGCGCACAAAACCGTTAATCCGTTAATCGTTAATTAACGATATTAACTTTTCGAGTAACATATTAACTAATGCATTTATAAAAGGACTGTTAACTCCCCTTAAGTTTCCTTGAATGCAGTAATACTTAATTGGGTACCCAGTGTTTATGACAAAAATGACGCCGCAACGCCCGCGGAAATCATGTTCTGCCAACTCGGGTCATGTAGGTGTGTGGCTACGCCGGGGTTTGCGCGAACGATGCAAACAGTCGAGTGCGAGGGAGGTGTTCGCTGTTTATTGTCGTTTGTTGACTGAGTTCGCATTAAGTACTAGAAGTGTAGATATTTATCAAAAATATCGGGAATCAGATATAGCGATATTTAATAAACTATCTTTATCGGTTCTATATATGTCAAAAAAAATGTATCGCTACTTCGATGGATAAAAATATTGATGTATCAGTCTATAAAAATATCGGCTGCATACTGCAAATATACTGCCGGTTTTAGAGCTGTATATTTAAATATTGATTTATTATTAGATATTATGTACGTGAACAAGCTAGCAATATGCCTATCCACCCCCCCCCCCCGCCCCCCCGCCCTCCCGCCCCACAGAGCAGGGATTGAACGGGAGACGATGCACGTTCACGCGAGGTGATAATTACATCGCTGATTGCATGTAAATGGCACAATAAAAGGTGTCTGAAGAGCCTGTCGTGTCCGAAGGGCCCGTCGTTCGCTTTCGTCACATATCGGATTTCTCTCGAACACTTCATGTGGACTACCCTGTTTCTTTTTTTTTTTTTTTTCCCAGAGCTAGCGACCTAGTAGTTGTGTTGAAATTGTGTGGTGAAGGTAAACACTGAAACATTGCAGTTCCTGTTGGTAGCGCAGAGCGCCGATTACGTCAGGATTTTCCCACCACACACGTCTCCGCCCACCAAAGAGACCAATCTTGTCATTCAGATTTTTGTTCGTAGATTTCAGTAACCGGTTTTGAAGAATGCCGATGTGAAGAAATAGCGCACAGTTGCGTTTAAAATCATTTTTTAACGCATCAGTTGTGCAGTTTCTTCACATCGGAAATCCTGTTACGCCATTCACACCGTCAGCCTCCAGCGCATACGGACTACTTATTTTATGCCACCTACACTTGCTTCACACATTCAAAGAGAAAGATTGGACGTGATGAAAGCTCAAAAAGTAGTGCGGCTCCTTCACAAAGTGAAAGTCAAATTGCGTTCTACTACAATTTCACAGAACAACATTAAATATTTACCGAAAATTGTGAAAAAAATATAGTATAAAATAAAATTATCGGCACTCGATATACCCATTTGATATCGATATCAAAACATATATAGATTTATAGGAAGAAGAAATAGGGCCGATATATATCGATTAAATTTGAAAAAAGATGTCAATATATCGGTATTTTATCAGCAGGCCTATTAAGTACCACTTTTTATTAGTGGACCGACTGTGGAAACTAACTCATAAAATCGGATTCTAGCTGTAACAAAATCCTAAGGAGAAGCTCATTAGCAAAACATACGTAAAAAGTAAAGTCCAAAGTCTAGTCAGAATGTGGCTAGACATGACATCAAAAGACTCATTCAGTGGTGCGATATTTCTTGGGGAACATGTATTAGTAAATTTATTTATTAAATATAATACCCCATACTCTCGAGTGCTGCAGTCAAACGACTTTTTTTTCTATTGGCAAAAAAATTTTTCCTCCTAAATTAGGCTCGCTCTCTGATGGAAACTGAACATGTTGATGTTCTTCAAGGGAAATACACACCTTATATCAGATACTATCTGAATCTCCTGTTTCTTGATTCTTTCGTGATTTAACATTTAAATTTTTTAATGATTAAACTATTTTTCATTTATATTCGATGTGCTACCTAAACTTCTCCAACCAAAAAATTTTTATTTAAGCAACAGTACTACGTTTGATTCACTTACCCATTTCCCTACAACCGCAACATAAAGCTTACTCTTACAAATTAACGATTAACTTCCACTAAATCTCCTGTAAGTAACACCTAAACAGTTAACGAAGTTAACTTTTTTAGTAACGGATGATTAGCGAAGTTAACTTTTTGATTAACGTTTCCCAGCTACGACAGAGGCCAGATGAAGTCGCCCTGGAGGTGGCTTTCTTGGTAGCTACGGCTCGAGTCACAGAATCATTAGGTCTAAAAGCAGCTGAAAAATCAGCAGCTAGCCTAAAGTGCGTCTCAGTCATATATCCAGTGCTTTTTTTCTAAAAAAAAAAAAAGTTTGAGGGTACTCCGACATTGGATACAATGCAGCGAAAATTACTTACAACTGATGCATGGGATACTACCCGTCTGCTTTTTGGGATACTACCCGTCTGATTTTAGCCATGACCTCATCAACATGTCGAACTACAAAAAAATGGTATCGGACTCTTCAGTTGACTTTACACAAAGAAACCATTTCTTCTTTTCTGGAACCACCTGAAGATACTGTAGCCCAAGGCTGTGCAATGTTCATGCCTTGTTTATATCTTTCTACGCCTAAACTTCCTACTTCTTTGCATATTCTGCAGCCAAGTTTCTTGTTTGAAACGACCAACCAGTCATTTTTCTCACAAACTGCGATTTCTTGTTCCAAAGTCCAACATTCTGGACGATCATTTAATTTTCTATCACGCACTCGTTCGTTCACTGCATTTTCACACGTAGGTTCAGTACTCAGGTTTACATTTTCACTTTCGTCGTCCACTGATATTGAACTTCCTGGCGTTTCACTCTCACACGAATTATTGGCAGTTTTTGGTTTTTTAGATGCAGGAGAAGTAAAATAGTTTTTAGTTTTCTGCTCAACTCCAACTTAACTTACAAGTTGCAACGAAAGACAGGACACACTGTAAGGCTTCGCACAACCGACAAGAACAGAACAGCAAACGCCAACGAATAAAGAACAACAAAACACAGATGGCAATGAATCGCGAAGGATCATGGTAGCGGGACCGTAGAGACAGCTATCGGTAGCTCGGCGTTTGAGCGTACACCTATTCGTTTAGCACTACCATCGCCCACTATTAGCGAGCGAGGGCACTACATGCTTGTCGAACTGGCTGCCAGCGATTCAGTTGTCGAGAACGGTTGCCGCAGCTTCGAAATGCTTGAAACAGTCAATGACATCGTTTTTCCCACCAAAAACTGCACTGGTATCGACATGTATTGCAATTACCAACACGAAAAAATGAAATAAAAAATTTACGTCCGTGAAATAAATCTTTGGCACTCTTCCAAGTTCTCAACATCACAAAAAAATTACTTTGTCAACGAAAAATTTTAGGGGTACGCATCCCCAAACGTTCCCCGAGAAAAACAGCACTGCCTATATCGTATACCAAATGTCAGTAACCTTATGTGGGAGGAGCAGATTTAAATTTGAAGAGATCGTGTCATCCATCCACTACAAGAAATATCGAGAAAGTATGAAAAGCCGAGGAAAGACATGCTGAGGAGCAAAAAGAATAAATGGTCAATGTCATGAAATAATTGCGGTGAAGGACAAGGAGGATATATAAAAAATATGCTGAAGATGGGGGAGTCATTGATAAGAAAAATGAACACAAGCGGCAATGGATGTAATCTCACGGAAAAAAAAAATCAGAACACCAAGAAGGAATAGTGCGACATACACGAAAGTTAGCAGGCGATTTTCTACATCTGAAACATGCTGTCTGTTCAAATTTGGCGCCATTTGCATTAGAGTACACGTCAATCAGGTTTGCTTTAAACACATGCTGTAACGATTGTGAGCGTTAATTACCTCTGGGATTGGGCGTGTTGAGTTGGTATTGGTCAAGAATGCCTTTAAGCCAACAAAGACGCCATAATCAACACCTCCCTGAATTTGAGAGAGTTTGTGTAATAGTGCTACGAGATGCCGGATGTCACTTCTGCGATATCGCAGAAGGACTTCGCAGTAATCTCACAACTGTACATGACCGCTGGCAGCTGTGGTCACGGAAATGTACGGTCTCAACAAGACCAGCTTGCAGACGGCTGCGTGACACCATCGAGAGGAAACACCCATTCTATTCGGCGTATGGCTCTGGCGCGTCGTCCTGAATCTGCAGCAGCAGTTGGCACCACAGTGACACGACGAACTGTTACAAATCGGCTACTTCAAGGACAGCTTCGTGCCAGACGCCCTGTAGCGTGCATTCCACTGACCCCAAACCACCGCTATTTGCGACTTCAGTGGTGTCAAGCGAGAGCTCATTGGAGAGCGGGGTGGAGATCTGTTATGTTTTCTGATAACAGCTAGTTCTTCCTTGGTGATGGCCTTATGTTGATTAGAAGGGGGCCGACTGAGGGCCTGCATCATGTGTGTCTGCGTGCTAGGCACAATGAACCTATTCGTCTGGGGTGTGATTTAGTATGACAGCATGAGTACTCTCTTAGCTATCTAACACAGCTTGACTGCAAATTTGTGTGTCAATCTAGTGATTCGCCCTGTTGAGCTGCCATTCACGAACAGCATGCCGTGGGATATTTTACAGCAGGATAGCGCCAACCCACATACCGCTGTTGTACCCCAACATGCTCTACAGGGTATCGACATGTTGTCTTGGCCTGGTCAATCACCAGATGTTTCTCCAATCGAGTACGTACGGACATCATCGGACGACAGTTCCAACTTCATCCACAACCAGCATTACCGTCACTGTATTATACCCGTGGTCTAGGTGTAGCGTCTTTGATTTATAATCAAAACGTCTTCGGTCCCGGGTTCGATCCCCGCTACTACCTAAATTTTGATAAATAATCAGCATTGGCGGCCGAAGACTTCCGGCATAAGAAGTCAGCCTCATTCTGCCAACGGCCTTGTCAAAGAGGGCGGAGGAGCGGATAGAGGTTCAGGGCACTCTCTTGTCCTAGGGGTGGGAAATTGCCCCTAAAGGCGGAAGAATCAGCACTGATCAACGACATGAGGATGCAGAAGGCAATGGAAACCACTGCATTAAAGACACGTAACGTGTATCCACAGGACATGTGGCCTGTAATTGAAGAAGTGTCATGATGATCTCTCCATTGGCAAAAGATTCCGGAATAGTCCCCCATTCGGATCTCCGGGAGGGGACTGCCAAGGGGGAGGTTACCATGAGAAAAAGATTGAATAATCAACGAAAGGATAACGTTCTACGAGTCAGGGCGTGGAATGTCAGAAGCTTGAACGTGGTAGGGAAACTAGAAGATCTGAAAAGGGAAATGCAAAGGCTCAATCTAGATATAGTGGGGGTCAGTGAATTGAAGTGGAAGGAAGACAAGGATTTCTGGTCAGATGAGTATCGGGTAATATCAACAGCAGCAGAAAATGGTATAACAGGTGTAGGATTCGTTATGAATAGGAAGGCAGGGCAGAGGGTGTGTTACTGTGAACAGTTCAGTGACCGGGTTGTTCTAATCAGAATCGACAGCAGACCAACATCGACAACGATAGTTCAGGTATACATGCCGACGTCGCAAGCTGAAGATGAACAGATAGAGAAAGTGTATGAGGATATTGAAAGGGTAATGCAGTATGTAAAGGGGGACGAAAATCTAATAGTCATGGGCGACTGGAATGCAATTGTAGGGGAAGGAGTAGAAGAAAAGGTTACAGGAGAATATGGGCTTGGGACAAGGAATGAAAGAGGAGAAAGACTAATTGAGTTCTGTAACAAGTTTCAGCTAGTAATAGCGAATACCCTGTTCAAGAATCACAAGAGGAGGAGGTATACTTGGAAAAGGCCGGGAGATACGGGAAGATTTCAATTAGATTACATCATGGTCAGACAGAGATTCCGAAATCAGATACTGGATTGTAAGGCGTACCCAGGAGCAGATATAGACTCAGATCACAATATAGTAGTGATGAAGAGTAGGCTGAAGTTCAAGACATTAGTCAGGAAGAATCAATACGCAAAGAAGTGGGATACGGAAGTACTAAGGAATGACGAGATACGTTTGAAGTTCTCTAACGCTATAGATACAGCAATAAGGAATAGCGCAGTAGGCAGTACAGTTGAAGAGGAATGGACATCTCTAAAAAGGGCCATCACAGAAGTTGGGAAGGAAAACATAGGTACAAAGAAGGTAGCTGCGAAGAAACCATGGGTAGCAGAAGAAATACTTCAGTTGATTGATGAAAGGAGGAAGTACAAACATGTTCCGGGAAAGTCAGGAATACAGAAATACAAGTCGCTGAGGAATGAAATAAATAGGAAGTGCAGGAAGCTAAGACGAAATGGCTGCAGGAAAAATGTGAAGACATCGAAAAAGATATGATTGTTGGAAGGACAGACTCAGCATACAGGAAAGTCAAAACAACCTTTGGTGACATTAAAAGCAACGGTGGTGACATTAAGAGTGCAACGGGAATTCCACTGTTAAATACAGAGGAGAGAGCAGATAGGTGGAAAGAATACATTGAAAGCCTCTATGAGGGTGAAGATTTGTCTGATGTGATAGAAGAAGAAACAGGAGTCGATTTAGAAGAGATAGGGGATCCAGTATTAGAATCGGAATTTAAAAGAGCTTTGGAGGACTTACGGTCAAATAAGGCAGAAGGGATAGATAACATTCCATCATAATTTCTAAAATCATTGGGGGAAGTGGCAACAAAACGACTATTCACGTGGTGTGTAGAATATATAAGTCTGGCGATATACCATCTGACTTTAGGAAAAGCATCATCCACACAATTCCGAAGACGGCAAGAGCTGACAAGTGCGAGAATTATCGCACAATCAGCTTAACAGCTCATGCATCGAAGCTGCTTACAAGAATAACATACAGAAGAATGGAAAAGAAAATTGAGAATGCGCTAGGTGACGATCAGTTTGGCTTTAGGAAAAGTAAAGGGATGAGAGAGGCAATTCTGACGTTACGGCTAATAATGGAAGCAAGGCTAAAGAAAAATCAAGACACTTTCATAGGATTTGTCGACCTGGAAAAAGCGTTCGACAATATAAAATGGTGCAAGCTGTTCGAGATTCTGAAAAAAGTAGGGGTAAGCTATAGGGAGAGACGGGTCATATACAATATGTACAACAACCAAGAGGGAATAATAAGAGTGGACGATCAAGAACGAAGTGCTCGTATTAAGAAGGGTGTAAGACAAGGCTGTAGCCTTTCGCCCCTACTCTTCAAACTGTACATCGAGGAAGCAATGATGGAAATAAAAGAAAGGTTCAGGAGTGGAATTAAAATAAAAGGTGAAAGGATATCAATGATACGATTCGCTGATGACATTGCTATCCTGAGTGAAAGTGAAGAAGTATTAAATGATCTGCTGAACGGAATGAACAGTCTAATGAGTACACAGTATGGTTTGAGAGTAAATCGGAGAAAGACGACGGTAATGAGAAGTAGTAGAAATGAGAACAGCGAGAAACTTAACATCAGGATTGATGGTCACGAAGTCAATGAAGTTAAGGAATTCTGCTAGCTAGGCAGTAAAATAACCAATGACGGACGGAGCAAGGAGGACATCAAAAGCAGACTCGCTATGGCAAAAAAGGCATTTCTGGCCAAGAGAAGTCTACTAATATCAAATGCCGGCCTTAATTTGAGGAAGAAATTTCTGAGGATGTACGTCTGGAGCAGCATTGTATGGTAGTGAAACATGGACTGTGGGAAAACCGGAACAGAAGAGAATCGAAGCATTTGAGATGTGGTGCTATAGACGGATGTTGAAAATTAGGTGGACTGATAAGGTAAGGAATGAGGAGGTTCTACGCAGAATCGGAGAGGAAAGGAATATGTGGAAAACACTGATAAGGAGAAGGGACAGGATGATAGGACATCTGCTAAGACATGAGGGAATGACTTCCATGGTACTAGAGGGAGCTGTAGATGGCAAAAACTGTAGAGGAAGACGGAGATTGGACTACGTCAAGCACATAATTGAGGACGTAGGTTGCAAGTGCTACTCTGAGATGAAGAGGTTAGCACAGGAAAGGAATTCGTGGCGGGCCGCATCAAACCAGTCAGTAGACTGACGACCAAAAAAAAAAAAAAAAAAAAAAAAAAAAAAAAAAATTGAGCGACCAAGTGCAACAGGCATGAAACTCCATACAACACACTGACATTCGGCACCGGTACAACCCAATGAATGCTCATTTGCATGCTTGCACTGAAGATTCTGGCGGTTACACCGATTATTAATGTACCAGGATTTCACATTTGCAGTGGCTTTTCTCGCGCTTACATCAGCTTGTGATCTTGCGATGTTAATCACTGAAATATGTTTCCTATATAAAAGTGTTACAGAAATTTCATTGCTCTACATTAAATACGTTTGATGCGATTTTCCCCCGTCAGCGTATAAGTAACCTGGCGAATTAGTGGAAAGAGAATGGTACCGTCGAGGGAGATGCATTGACAAAATATCTGAACATTTAAGGACATTGAAAAAGCAGCAGCAGCATCTTGATCTGCAGTTGAAGTTCATAATACCGAGAAAGCGTATAGTGAGTATTCTTCATTCCTTAATCTTCTTGTGCGCCAAGTTGATCTAGCGAGGAAACTACAGGAGGATCCCTTGTTCGCTATTAGAAACAAAGAGCTCGAAACTTGCAGCAAAATGTTAAAAATATACTGTAAAATTAAAGAAGCTTCAATAAATGCTAAGTCCTCACAATTCACCAAAACCAAGAAATGTAAAGAAGGAGAGGAGGAAAATTAGTGGCAATGAAGACAGTGACACTGAAACTGATGATGATGTTTTTGACAAGTACAAGAAACTGAAAAGAAGGCTACAGCAGCAGACAAAGCTGTATAGAAAAATACTTGCTTACATATTCACAAAGACAAAAAGTGACTCGGAACCAAAATACAACAACAAAATAACACGATAGGAATCCAATGGATGTGTAGGAATATCGTTAAAGAAGAACGCAACTCGGGGCAGTGATCCAAATGACGTTGAGAAACCAAAGACTGATTCAAGGAATCAGCAGAAACCAACCTATGCAGGTAGATATGAGGCTGACAAGAACTGGAAGAAACCAGAAAAAAATAAATTAACTGAGGAGGTGACCGAATGCATAAGAGCAGAAATGTTAGATAAAGCCAAGGGTAGTGAACAGAACGGTACAAGAACATATCGAGAAATAAGGCAACCAATAAAACAACAATGGGTTCTTTCAATTTCCTGTTCTTAAAAGCAGATTGGGGAAACTAGTAGAGGTTTAGAAATTCGCTTTAAGGAATATCGCAATGTGAGCAATTCGAAATCTGCACTAACATCTCACGTGGTAATCAATATTCCATTTCAGACCTCCATAATAACTCGGAGATGCTACATAGCCGGCCGGAGTGGCTGAGCGGTTCTAGGCGCTACAGCCTGGAACCGCGTGACCGCTACGGTCGCAGGTTCGAATCCTGCCTCGGGGCGGATGTGTGTGATGTCCTTAGATTAGTTTGGTTTAAGTAGTTCTAAGTTCTAGGGAACTGATGACCTCAGAAGTTAAGTCCCATAGTGCTCAGAGCCATTTGAACCATTTGATGCTACGTAAATAGTGAAAGGGTGGTATTTTAAATGTGCTTGAGGTGATATAGATAATGAAGTCTATAATACAGTTCCCTCTCAACAACCAAACGGAATTAAGACATCGAGCTTTATTGGCCAATTTTGAATATTCGTATTTTTGAACTAAGAGATCTCAGCTCTAACTAGTTAGTAGCTTATTTACGGTTCTTCTATGTTAATACCCTAGTTTACGCCCAATGTCAGTCCACATGTAGGTCATTTGATCCATTTAATTTATACACCGTGTTCATGACACAAAAATAAGGACCAATTTTTAAAATTTTCACCTTACTGAACATTATTTTGATAGTATCACCCACATTCAATTTCTGTGTAATAAAGATACCCGAGTCTAATAGTTCGCTTGGCGACTGCAGTTCCACAGCAGATTCTTGGCATCACTCTTCTCTTATGTTCCGTGTTGCCCGCATTAGTTCGATTTCATTAACTGTGTCAGCACCCAAATGGCAGCCACTGCACACGCCCCGCAACACACTGGGCGCCTCGTAGCTTGTGTTGCCAGCTGCTACACTATTATGTTGGTGACAGACACATAAAAGCATGTCGGTAAGTTTGATTGTCAGCATAAGCTTCTTTCCTTCGAACGTTGGCGGTCCCGAAAACATGTGTTAAAAACAATTTTTCATTTTATTTCAATACAATAATTTCATTAGTTTCCATCACTAAATTTATTTTATTCTTCTATCACTCGAGGACCCGATACCCAATACTTGCCTGAATGATTTTTATGAGGGGCCTCGTCTGTTGCTTTCTATAGGTCCACAGCAACATATTTTAATCAGTAATGTGATGACAGTTGGTGATTTTAACACAGGTCAATTCCGTTTTCGGCAGTTGTTCCACTGTACATGGGGACTACCCCAAACCTTTTTCATTTTAGTTACTGCTTCACTGTTTTTAATCATGGATCAGTTTCTTTTTGCTAATTCTATTCCCTCGTTTTTTTGGCCTGGACATTCGGTATTGCTGATGGTTTTTATCAGCTGAGCAAGGCTGAAAGCTTTGTCTAGCCACGCCAGCTATTACTCTGCAGCTTTCTGTAATAACTCCCTATACCATATGGCATAACATTTGTATGTAACCATCTTTTGGTACGAAATTATAAATCTTATTTATTAAATACGTATAGGCCCATTCTTTGTAGGGCGTATTTGGTCTGCGCCTAGTTTCGCAACTAGGTGAGTAATATTTCCTTCCTTGTTTAAGTCTGTTCACTCAATACTTTAAGATATCCCAGAAAACTCCATTTCCCCATTATTAAAGCATTAATTCACAAAATTTTCTGTACCATTATACATCAGAAGATGCAACTTAAAAGTTCTGAAACCGTTTAAATAAATACAGCTACAGTGGACTATTGGAATGTTGATTCAGTTTTATAATTTAATAGTTCTAACATCTGTATTTGAAAAGGTGTCAGACTGTGTGAATTGGTCAGTCAGTCATGTGTAAGGCAAAGGAAGAAAATGAGAAAAAGCAGATGAAAGATTTTGATAAATACACACATCAAAAAAGTTTTGCATAACCTCGGTTCCGAGAGTTCCGGAACCTGTACAGAAAATTGGAATAGAGATCAACATAAACATCATTTCCATCCTTTTTATTGTTCATGAACACCAAACATTGCATCCTGTACCACAATACAGCAAGACCTTCAGAGGTGGTGGTCCAGATTGCTGTACACACCGGTTACTCTAATACCCAGTAGCACATCCTCTTGCATTGATGCATGCCTGTATTCGTCGTCGCATACTATCCACAAGTTCATCAAGGCACTACAAAAGTCAATGTACCTACCTCGTTATAAGCAAAAGTGAAATGCTACGTGTATTGATATCGTAGTTAATACGGACATTTCCATGACCAAGAAAGTACTGTACTGTAATGTATTGTTGTGCTGCGGAAAAGGCTGTCTCATTGTGGCTATACCACAAAAGTTACTTCTAAAACATATTCTACTTTCCAGAAGAATACAGAAAAACTGTGCAGATGGAAAAACAGATACAGCGCAAAAGCAATAATGTAAATTGTGTCGCTCATTAAATGCGTCGTAATATAATCTTGTAGCTGTCAAACAAACCAAATAATAAGTCATCTGTAATCTCACAGAAAGTACTTTAAATCCAGAATGTCTTTTTAATGCCGCATTAAAATCTTATTAGCAGTATATGTTCCAAGTATGTAAGCCTTGTAGTCGTTACGTAATCGTGCAACTAACAAGCGAGAATGTACACACAATAACACTGTGTCGTCTGTTCACTATAACAGTGCATTCGTAATCACTGACTAAATAAGTTTCCTAGGTTCATGCCTGGATGGTTAACTTCAAAACATTGTTGCAAATTAACAGTTTCTAAGGGTGACAAAGCGTACTAGTAATGTGAAGTGAAAAATTTTATGGCAAAGACTAAGTTAAAAAGCAGATTATCTCTCAATAAACGGTTTTACATGTGAAATGTGGTGTAAACCTTTACGCTTCCTAGTACGCAACTTCAACGCAATTATTATGTGGTATACGTTGGTAAAGAATGTTAAAAGTTTTTTCACAGTTAGCGTCTATGTTATTTTTCTGAGGGCCTGCTGGTGCACATGACTGCCTGCGGTGCGAAACATTGTTTATTATCTCCTTGTTGTCACGCGTCGTTACTGGGGTTTGGATTTATAACTTCTACAAATTTACCTTGCTGAGAGTGCCCTGCCCTGTTTGAATTCCGCCAGTTCTGATGAAATTCAGGTCCGTCGTTATTATTATATCGCCTGTCGTCATGTCAGTGGTTTATGTAGTTTCTTTCTTGTCAGTTAAGTGGTGGGGAATTTCTCCCTGAATCGTAACTGCGCGGTGGACCGTTGTGTCTGAAGTTATTCTGTCTCCCTTGATAATAATTATTTTGGTTTCCATATTATCTGTTTCTATGATTGTCTCTGTCATACTCATTACCATGGAGAGGTGATCTTTCCCTGTAATTATTATTACTCTGCCAACGGTTGTCATACGGGTGGTGTCTGTTTTGGTCACGATTTGCGTTATAAGAATAGCCTTTTCGTGTCCAGTTACTATTTCTGTCGTCACGGAATTGTGACGGATGTGACCTGTAATTGTTGTTCTCCTGGTTTGGCGTGCGTGATTGTCAGTGTCAATTTCCAATTATTGTTCGAGTCCCTGAAAAGTTTCGATATCGTCTTTAAAGTTTCGATATCGTCTTTGCAACTTTCTGCCAAAATAATAGGTCTTAAATGTTCAGGAAATTGGATTAAGCAAATGCAGATGAGTTCTGAGGGTTGTATGGGTTGACAGGTACTGATTTTTGTGCAACATGTCTTCAAAATATTTTACCAGACTCGAAAATTCAGACTGTTCTAAATGCTTCATCATTATGATGCTATGTTTTATGCGATCTTGAGTACCTTGGGACCAAGATACTGAGAGGAAGGCATGATAAAATTCTCCTTCGTTGTGACAATCGTGAATGACCGATCGCATTCTTACAGCTGATTCATTCTCTAAGTAGCCACACATAAATTCTAATTTGTGCTCTAATGACCAGTTGGGAGGAAAACAATGAGATAATAGATGAAGCCATGCTTGTGGATGAATGTCGTTGCCGGAATTCTTAAATGTTTTGAATTTACGTGTATTAATGAACAGCTTATAGTCAAAGTCATCATGGCGGCGAGTCGCATATCGGTAAGTGTTACGTCGTGTCGGCGGTTTCATCTCAAAATTCGGTGTACCTTGCCAATTTCTTTCATAATTCCCGAAATTTCCTGTGTTATTATTTTGTAGTTTTTCCGTATTTTTAAGTCCCTCTTCCCGTGTTGGAGCGCGAGTGTTCTCTGAAATATGTAATTCTTGTATTACTTGTGCCAACTGATCCTGTACTTCCCGGATTTCTCTTTTGTGTTGCTTATTAATTTGATTGTGATTGTGTTTGAATTTCTTAATTTGTTCATACTCTTCTGTGTCATTGAAGACTACCGGTATTGTGTCATTCAGATTATCATCTACCTTACATTATTTGATTGTCAAACAGCTGAGTGAAACTCAACATACTCAGACAGTTTTCTCTTTACTTACTCTGATCATCACTAAACTGAGACACAATATTTTTAGCGCAATGCAATCTGACTTTCAATAATCCCTACAAACGAATGGCCCTGACTAACAATAACCTATACCTTTCATGAAATACTTACCTCACAAAAATCTTCGTTACTCGAACTACTGCAATACAGCGAGCGTTAATACTGCCAGCTGAGTAAAAGATTCTAACTACTGAAGGCACTAACTACTGATACTCATAGTTAGCAAATGAAAGATTTTGATAGAGAACGAACAATGTACATATTTACCTTAATAATGTTCAAAAGTCACACACGGTGCAGTCAGCGATTTTCATACAGAGCACTACGTGGTGTTACCAACATAAAAACCTAAACAGCCTACATACAGATTCTGCTACCTAGGCAGGAAAATAACCAATGACAAACGGTGCAAGGAGAACATAAAAAGCGGACTAGCCCTGGAAAAGACCGCATTTCTGACCAAGAGAAATCCACCAGTACCAAAATAGTCATTAATTTGAGGAAGAAATTTCTGAGAATGTAAGTTTTGAGCACAGCATTGTATGGTGGTGAAACATAGACTGTGGGAAAACAAGAAAAGAAGAGAATTGAAGCCTCTGATAAGTGGAGCTCACAAGAACTTTGAAAATTAGGTGGACTGATAAGGTAAAGAATGAGGAGAGGTACTCCGGAGCATCAGCGAGGAAAGGAGTATGTGGGAAACACTGACCAGAAGAAGGGACAGGCTAATAGGACATCTGTTAAGACGTCGCGGAATAGCTTTCATGGTACTAGAGGGAGCTGTAGAGGGTAAATACTGTAGAGGAAGACAAAGATCGGAATACATCCAACAAATAAAGGAAGATGTAGGTTGTAAGTGCTACTCTGAGGTAAAGAGGCTGGTACAAGAGAGGTATTCGTTGTGGACCACATGAAAGCAGTCAGAGACTGATGACCCAACGAATATACACTATATAATCAAAAGTATACGGACACCCCCACAAACATACGTTTCTCGTATTAGGTTCCTTGTTCTGCCACCTACTGCCAGGTACTCAATACCAGCGACCTCAGCAGTCATTAGACATCGTGAGAGAGCAGAATGGGGCGCTCTGCGGAACTCACGGACTTCGAACGTGGTCAGGTTGTAAGTAGGCTGTTTAGGTTTTTATGTTGGTAACGTCACCTAGCGCTCTGTATGACAATAACTGGCTGTGCTGTGTGCAGTCTGTGGCTGGTGGGCATTGTTGATATAGTCGCTATTGTGGTGTTGGGCAGTTGGCTGTTAACAGCGCATAGCGTTGCGCAGTTGGAGGTGAGCCACCAGCAGTGGTGGATGTGGGTAGAGAGATGGCGGAATTTTGAGAGCGGACGATCTGGACGTGTGTCCATCAGAAAGAGTAAATTTGTAATGTTGGATATCATGGACTGATATATATATATATATACTTTTGAACACTATTAAGGTAAATATATTGCTTGTTCTCTATCAAAATCTTTCATATGCTAACTATGCCTGTCAGTAGTTAGTGCCTTCAGTAGTTAGAATCTTTTATTTAGCTGGCAGTATTGGCGCTCGCTGTATTGCAGTAGTTCGAGTAACGAAGATTTTTGTGAGGTAAGTGATTCATGAAAGGTATAGGTTATTGTTAGTCAGGGCCATTCTTTTGTAGGGATTATTGAAAGTCAGATTGCGTTGCGCTAAAAATATTGTGTGTCCGTTTAGTGATGATCAGAATAAGTAAAGAGAGTAATGTCTGAGTACGTTCAGTTTTGCTCAGCTGTTTGCAAAGCAAATAACGTAAGAGGTTTATCAGCACAGTCATTCATTAATTTTTCCAAGGGGACGATTCAAAGTGATTTGGTGTCACTTGTGTCATACGTCTGTACGCGAGATTTCCACACTCCTAAACATCCCTGAGTCCACTGTTTTCAATGTGATTGTGAAGGGACACGTACAGCACAAAAGCGTACAGGCCGACCTTGTCTGTTGACTGACAGAGACCGCCGACAGTTGAAGAGGGTCGTAATGTGCCCAGACCATCGCACAGGAATTCCAAACTGCATCAGGATCCACCGCAAGTACTATGACAGTTAGGCGGGAGGTGAGAAAACTTGGATTTCATGGTCGAACGGCTACATATAAGTCACGCATCACGCCAGTAAATGCCAAACGACGCCTCGCTTGGTGTAAGGAGCGTAAACATTGGAGGATTGAACAATGGAAAAACGTTGTGTGGAGTGACGAATCACGGTACACAATGTGGCGATCAGATGGCACGATGTGGATGTGGCGAATGTCCAGTTAACGTCATCTGCCGGCTTGTGTAGTGCCAACAGTAAAATTCGGAGGCGGTTGTGTTAGGTGTGATCGTGTTTTTCATGGAGGGGGCTTGCACCCCTTGTTGGTTTGCGTGGCAGTATCACAGCACAGGCCTACATTCATGTTTTAAGCGCCTTCTTGCTTCCCACTCTTGAAGAGCAATACGGGGATGGCGATTGCATCTTTCAACACGATCAAGCACCTGTTTATAATGCACGGCCTGTGGCGGAGTAGTTACACGACAACATCCCTGTAATGGACTGGCCTGCACAGAGGCCTGACCTGAATCCTATAGAACACCTTCGGGATGTTCTGGAAAGCCGACTTCGTGCCAGGCCTCACCGACCGACATCGATACCTCCCCTCAGTGCAGCACTCCCTGAAGAATGGGCTGCCATTCCCGAAGAACCTTCCAGCACCTGACTGAACGTATGAGAGAGTGGAAGCTGTCATCAAGGCTAATGGTGGGCCAACACCATACTGAATTCCAGCATTACCGATGGCAAGGTGTCCCGATACTTTTGATGACATAGTGTACATATCCTCAATTACTTGTTAGATACATTCCAATGTCTGTCTTCCGCTATGTGTTTTACCATCCGGCGCCTTCTAGTACTATAGATTTTTAATGTCTTGCCACTAATCTTACTACCCTGTCTCATTTTACAGTCAGTATTGTAGTATCCTCGCCGAAACGGCGGAGAACCTCATCGTTCCTTATCTTATCAGTCAACTTAATTTTCAGTATTCTTCTGTATAGGACCTGTTGTGGCAACACCTCTTAGTGCACACTCCACACCCCCCTGACGAGGTGATTCCTGAAACTACTAAATTTCCTCACCGACGGCACGCTTTATCATACAACAAAGTAGACAAGCCACTCAGTATGTTGTCTTCGATTCCTGACGACATAAACCACGCCATATATACAGAGAGAGATGTTATTCAGTCTGTCGTATACATATACATACTACAAACATGATTTAAACATTTTCCTTGGTATTTCAGAAAACTTTGGCGTTCTTCCTATTTTGTGACTCAACTAAAGGATTGATGGAGTATAGCTAAAATCACGAACCAGGAAAGGAATCACCATTTCGCAATCGCTGCATATACTTCTAGGTCTGTATCTACGTGATTACTCTGCTATTCACAATAAAGTGCCTGGCCGAGGGTTCAATGAACCATCTTCAAGCTGTTTCTCTACCGTTCAACTCTCGAACGGCGCGCGGGAAAAACGAGCACTTCAGTTTTTCTGTGGGAGCCCTGATTTCTCTTATTTTAGCGTAATGATCATCATTTCTCCATATGTAGGTGGGTGCCAACAGAATTTTTTCGCTATCGGAGGAGAAAGCTGGTGATTGAAATTTCATGAGAAGATCCCGTCGCAACTAAAAACACCTTTGCTTTAATGGTTGCCGCTCCATTTAAGTATCATGTCTTCCGCACTATCTCCCCTATTTCGCGACAATACAAACGATGTCATTCGTCAGTCCCACCTGATGTGGATCCCACACCGCACAGGAGTACTCCAAAATAGGGCAGACAAGTGTGGTGTTAGCAGTATCTTTAGTAGACCTGTTGCACCTTCTAAGTGTTCTGTCTATGAATCGCAATCTTTGGTTTGTTCTACCCACAACACTAGCTATGTGATCGTTCCAATTTAGGTTACTTGTAATTATAAACCTTAAGTATTTAGATGAATTTACAGCGTTCAGGTTTGAGTGACTTTCCCCCTAATCCAAATTTAGCCGATTTCTTTTAGTACTCATGTGAATAACTTCACACTTTTCTTTATTCAGGGTCAATTGCCACTTTCACACCACACAGATATCATGTCTAAATCATTTTGCAATTCGGTTGGACATCTGATGACTTAACAAGACGGTAAATGACAGCATCATCTGCAACCAATCTAAGAGGGCAACTCAGATTGTCTCCTATGTCGTTAATATAGATAAGGGACAATAAGAGGGTCTATAACACTTCCTTGGGGAACGCCGGATACTACTTATGTTTTACTCGATGACTTTCCGTCTATCACTACGAACTGTGACCTTTCTGACAGGAAACCACGAATCCAGTCGCACAAATGAGGTGATATTCGAAATGCACGTAGTTTCATTAGAAGACGCTTGTGAGGAACAATGTCGAAAGCCTTCTGGAAATCTAAAACAATGGAATCAATTTGACGTCCCCTGTCGATAGTCCTCATTACTTCATGAGTATAAAGAGCTAATTGTGTTCCACAAGAACGATGTTTTCTGAATCCGTGCCGACTATGTGTCAATAAATCGTTTTCTTCGAGGTATTTCAGAATGTTCAAACACAGTATATGTTCCAAAACCCCACTGCAAAATCGGCGTTAGTGATATTGGCCCGTAATTCAGCGGATTACTCCTATTTCCCTTTTAGGGTACTGATTCACTTGAGCAATTTTCCAATCTTTAGGTACGGATCTTTCTGTGAGCGAGCGGTTGAATATAATTGCTAAATATGGAGCTATTGTAACAGCATACTCTGAAAGGAGCTTGACTGGTATACAATCTGGACCGGAAGCCTTGCCTTATTAAGTGATTTAAGCTGCTTTGCTACACCGACGATATCTACTTCTATGTTTTTCATCTCGGCAGTTGTTCTTGATTGGAATTCAGGAATGTTTACTTCGTCTTCTTTGGTGAAGGAGTTTCGGAAAACCGTGTTTAATAACTCTGCCTTTGTGGCACTGTTATCGCGCAGTGAAGGTATTGATTGCGTCTTGCCACTGGTGTGCTTTATGTAAGACCAGAGTCTCTTCGGCTTTTCGGCCAGATTCGGATACAGAGTTTCGTTGAGGAAATTGTTATAAGCATCTCGCAATGAAGTACGCGCTTTCTTTCGAACTTTTGCAAAACTTTGTCAATCTTGGGGATTTTGCGTTCTTTTAAATTTGGCATGCTTTTTTCGTGGCTTCTGCAACAGCGATCTGATCCGTTTTGTGTACCACGGGATATCAGTACCATCACTTATTAATTTATGTGGTGTATGTCTCTCAACTGCCGTCGATACTATCTCTTTGAAATAAATCCAAATCTTTTCTACACTTACATGATCAGAACGGAAGGACTGTCTCCTAAAAAAACATTAAGAGCATTTTTATCAGATTTTTTAAGTAGACGTACTTTGCGTTTCTTTTTGATGGTTAAGGGTATTACGGTATTCAGCCTACCAGCAACTGCCTTGTGATCGCTAATCACTGTAACCGTCTGATACTCCCTATTTGTGCGGGATTATTTGTTGCTACTTCAACGCGATACTAGAATTCTGGTAGTGTGTGTGCAAGTCTCCCTCCATTCGAATCATCCTTGACATCATATAGTCTACGAATCAGCAACCGTTTTGTGTTTTAGCCGTCTGAGATTGAAAGACGCGGATCAGCCAAGTTCATAACTTGGTCCTACTGCGAAATGCATTTCCTGGACTGACATGGCATTTATAGGATATAGCTGTAGCAGTTCACACTTGCTTTCGACGGTTTACGATCGTTAACTTTAACGTCTACGAAAGATGTTTCAAAGAATATCAAAATGTACTACCATCGGGTAGATTACATTCTTATTTCCAGTAAAAAGTAACTGTCTGAGGTGACAGGTTTGTAGTGATGTACCGCCAGTAATCACAAGCCTTTTACATGTACTCTACGTATAAAACCGAATGGGATGCTTCTCAAGGAGACTCACGTGTTTTGTTCAGCCTGAACGTTTGGTGTAACAAATTTCCATACGTAAATGAGAAATTAAGAATTAGCGACGATCCAAAAAATTACTTTAAACCTTGTATAAAGATACTACTAGGCTTGTTTTAAATAATGAAACGCCTTTCTCAGACGGTGTTGATATTCTTGTTCGTTTGGGTGTCGTATTGTTGGTTACTAAGGGTGTGACGTCCTAAGACAATTACATATTATTTGAATGGAATTACAATTATTAAGGTCATTTTGCGACCACTCACTACAAAAGCAATGCAATATTACGTAAGTTATCAGCAAAATTCATAAACAGGTTTACATTTGGTTTTAGGATTTGAAAGAGTCACGTTAACATTACTAAATACATATGGTCAGTTTGGCGAAAGAGCTCCTTCAGTACTAAAGAAATATGTCTTTCTAGTTTCGTGATTCGCTTTATATTATTTACTCTTTCGTAGAGATTTAAATTAGTAGCCATTTACATAGACAATCGTTTAACGTATATGCAATAGTTAACCGCAGGTGGACATTATCTGGAATGATTAGATGGGGAACTACATAACTTATGCCGCCTTCGTACCAAGTGTAGCTTGTGAAGGATTTATGGCTGTGGAACATTTACATATGTAACTTTTACACATATTACTTTTATAAAACCACCTGCATCGTTTCATTTATGTGCAGAAGTCGAAATGTAGCCTATTGTGGTGATTGATTAGGTCCTCAACTTTCATTTGAAATTTAATATCATGTGGTTGCTCCCTTGCCGATATTTTAATGGTGTGTTTGGTTTTATTGCATCACGTATGTAAGGTTTATAACGTAGTGTCCATGAAAATACAGTGTCCATATTTTGTTCCCTGTAGTCGCCATTGTGTCTGGTCCAGCCGTCCCGTGGACCCATCGGGGAAAAACTATGCATCCACCAGACACTGCTTACCTGAGTCTCGCTCCGCTAGCCGACTACATATGTGACAAATAGTTTGCTGTACATCCGACACTGCACCATTAGAAAATACATAAACTGTGGCATTAAGTTAATAAAATATGTATTTTAGTAACACACTATATAATGATAAACCTATGAGTTTATTAAGATTGATGTCGGGCAGCATTATATTCATTGGACGGCGCGAAGTGGCCGCGTGGTTAGAGGCACCATGTCACGGATTGCGCGGCCCCTTCCTCAGGAGATTCAAGTCCTCCCTCGGCCATGGAGGACTTGTTTGTTGTTGTTAGTTTAAGTTAGTTTAAGTAGTGTGTACGTCTAGGGACCGATGACCTCAGCAGGTTGGTCCCTTAGGAATTCACACACATTTGAACATTTATATTCATTCATGAAAATAGTTTTCTGTAAATATTTTATGAATCAGATGTTATCTGACTATTCGTTTATTGACAATGATTTGTGGTAATGTGTTCATATGGAAGTGAATTTCAGCAAGTGCCTTGTGTTGTTCTTTCTGTAAACTGTATGAACTCCAGGATATTCTCTGTAGTTGCCTCATATATCTATTTTCTACCACTTGAACTTTGAAAGAATGATTTGCTTGGATTGTTAGAATCGAGAACATTAGTGCCTAACTCTATTTTCTGACACTGTTTCTGTTTTTTAAAGTCCCAGAGTCCGACGCCATTCACTAGTTCATTTAATGTTCAAGAGGGAGCAAAGAAAATACGAAGAAACTAAAATTCTAATAATATTCACTGTGATTTATTCAAAGAACACAGAAGTACAGTCTTTAAATATTAAAATAATAACATACGAAGACTTTCATGTAAATTAATTGCTGATACCAAAACATTAAGTTAAATACAAGAAAATTTCTTACATTTACCAAGTATAGATATTTTTAGTTCTTCTGTTTTTTTTTTTTTTGTTTTTTTTTTTAATACGCTATCATATACACTCCTGGAAATTGAAATAAGAACACCGTGAATTCATTGTCCCAGGAAGGGGAAACTTTATTGACACATTCCTGGGGTCAGATACATCACATGATCACACTGACAGAACCACAGGCACATAGACACAGGCAACAGAGCATGCACAATGTCGGCACTAGTACAGTGTATATCCACCTTTCGCAGCAATGCAGGCTGCTATTCACCCATGGAGACGATCGTAGAGATGCTGGATGTAGTCCTGTGGAACGGCTTGCCATGCCATTTCCACCTGGCGCCTCAGTTGGACCAGCGTTCGTGCTGGACGTGCAGACCGCGTGAGACGACGCTTCATCCAGTCCCAAACATGCTCAATGGGGGACAGATCCGGAGATCTTGCTGGCCAGGGTAGTTGACTTACACCTTCTAGAGCACGTTGGTTGGCACGGGATACATGCGGACGTGCATTGTCCTGTTGGAACAGCAAGTTCCCTTGCCGGTCTAGGAATGGTAGAACGATGGGTTCGATGACGGTTTGGATGTACCGTGCACTATTCAGTGTCCCCTCGACGATCACCAGTGGTGTACGGCCAGTGTAGGAGATCGCTCCCCACACCATGATGCCGGGTGTTGGCCCTGTGTGCCTCGGTCGTATGCAGTCCTGATTGTGGCGCTCACCTGCACGGCGCCAAACACGCATACGACCATCATTGGCACCAAGGCAGAAGCGACTCTCATCGCTGAAGACGACACGTCTCCATTCGTCCCTCCATTCACGCCTGTCGCGACACCACTGGAGGCGGGCTGCACGATGTTGGGGCGTGAGCGGAAGACGGCCTAACGGTGTGCGGGACCGTAGCCCAGCTTCATGGAGACGGTTGCGAATGGTCCTCGCCGATACCCCAGGAGTAACAGTGTCCCTAATTTGCTGGGAAGTGGCGGTGCGGTCCCCTACGGCACTGCGTAGGATCCTACGGTCTTGGCGTGCATCCGTGCGTCGCTGCGGTCCGGTCCCAGGTCGACGGGCACGTGCACCTTCCGCCGACCACTGGCGACAACATCGATGTACTGTGGAGACCTCACGCCCCACGTGTTGAGCAATTCGGCGGTACGTCCACCCGGCCTCCCGCATGTCCACTATACGCCCTCGCTCAAAGTCCGTCAACTGCACATACGGTTCACGTCCACGCTGTCGCGGCATGCTACCAGCGTTAAAGACTGCGATGGAGCTCCGTATGCCACGGCAAACTGGCTGACACTGACGGCGGCGGTGCACAAATGCTGCGCAGCTAGCGCCATTCGACGGCCAACACCGCGGGTCCTGGTGTGTCCGCTGTGCCGTGCGTGTGATCATTGCTTGTACAGCCCTCTCGCAGTGTCCGGAGCAAGTATGGTGGGTCTGACACACCGGTGTCAATGTGTTCTTTTTTCCATTTCCAGGAGTGTATTTGAACTGCCTTATCAAATGTCATAGGTGGCAGGTTAAAGGGTATCAACGTAACTTTACCATGTTATACAGACTGAGGTATGTTCGTCAAACACGTCTTAGTTGGTATGACGGTTTGGAGAAGTGAATACACGTGTTTAGGTAACATGAAAGTCGTGATAATTTCGCAGAAGCTACGTATGTTTCTAATCATTTCGGCTTATTGAAAATTTAGTGAAGCTATTTTTTTACAATATGAGATGTACATGTGCAATGATACACTGACTATGGAGATATATCTCGCAAAAATTTCCATGGAGCACTTTGAGAAGAATTTCATTAGAAAATAAAACCATTACCTAAAATAGAATCTATTATCGGCATTATCATACCGTTAATATTCCTTCCCGTAATTTGTCTTTACTGTTTTACTTCCTATAAATGAATGTTAACTGTATTTTTTTACTGCAGTAACCTTTATATGTTGCATTTTATAAGATATGTAACTTATTTTCACATATAAGGTAAAATATATAGAGATCCTTGTTAGATGTTACGTAGCTCTTGATCATTATGATCTTGACAGGTTAACCAAATAGATAAATGCATAAAAATAAAGATACTTTTAGAACCTGGAATTGAAAAAAGGTTCGAAAAATAGTACAAACAATGTACAAAACGTAGAACTCTAAATTCACTATTAGGCGAGACTCAGGTAAGAGGAAACCTTCCAAAATGTAAGAAAAAGTAATAAAGCTGAAAAAAACTAGAAAAAATTGGATACCACATAAACAACCACTACCCAGTAAAAAATGTTTTCCACACAAAGGTAAATCGCGCCATCATTCTCCCCCTATCTAATGTGGATATGGCACTGTATTAAACAGAATTAAAACTATAGCCAATAAACAAACGTTACAAACTAGTAACAGTCGACGGCTAATACAAAAATAGATCAATAAGAATGATGATATATCTTCAGAAAAAGTTGTTAACAGAGACCGGTGCTTGGGCAGACTGGCTCTTTGATTATGTTAAACCTTACTTCCATTTGAATGTGAATCTACGTGTTACATCTTTGTGACTGACATGCAGCAGTTTCATGCAGCCTTTTCATACGTTTTAATGTAAATGCCTAATCGCCGGAATAAATGCCTTCTTCTGCGATTTCGATTATTTATTCCTTTGTTTTTAAAAGATCAAAGAGTATCACCGTAAAGTGGCAGCAACGGATAAGGGTTTTAATTACCCTTTGTCTTTACTTGACTACCTATCTGATCATACCTCCTTCAAAAGCCGGAGCTGAAAGTGGTATCATTATTGACCCAAAAAGTCTATCCTTTCATTGCGAGGGTTAGCTGGTAACATGCCAAAATTCAGTGTCCCTTTACACAGTAAATTGCAAGGTTACATTAATACTTTGCGATCCGACGTATTTTCTACTGTGGGCTGAATACTTCCGCACGAAATATGCGGACAGTTAGTGAATTACGGAAAGACATATTTCATTTCTCAACATTTCATACACTCAAACCAAAAAATGCAATGATTCAAGCAGGCGAAAATGTTACTTGAGGGAATATTACGATGAAGTAATGAAAATCATTAAAGATGAAGCAAAAAATTAAATGGTCTTGATTTCAATCGACGAATCAAGTCATTCTACGGGTCTTTTTATTGCCTGTGTCATTGTAGCACCATTAGGCCCTTCAGAAGATGATTCAATAAAAGCATTTCTGCTTACAGCTGAGTGTCTGGAAAAATTAAACGATTAGCTTAGTTATTTACGAATTCATTACAGTTACTGTGGCCTGAAGAATTTCATTAAGACGGTGAATTACTTTTCACCCCACGCGCTTCACCTTATACAAAGAAGGCTAGGGTAACTTCAAAAGTGCTTTTCCAAACACGCTTCACGTGACCAACGTATCCTATGGTTTGTACAGAATATCAGAACAAATATGAAGCTTGTTTCTAGATGTCGACAAATTAATTTTCGGTACTAAGAAGATATTTATGATAGCCTCGTCAAGGACTCAAAGATTTAAAGACATTGTACCAGATATACCTCTGTCACCACAACCTATCATAGCGAGATGAGAGTCGTGGATTTCAGTGCAGTTTACTATGCTTCAAATTTACCCATTATAACTAAGGCGATCTTCGCACTGTAGGATGAAGCATCTTCAGTTATAGCATCAAAGAAATTTCTAGAATATTTAGAAGTGACAAATGGCTTAAATTTCACAGCAGCCCAGTTCAGTTTCCTACCACAAGTAATCTGACAGATTCAAGGAACAGGTCAGCCTCTGATGAAAAAATGGTTCAAATGGCTCTGAGCACTATGCAACTTAACTTCTGAGGTCATCAGTCGCCTAGAACTTAGAACTAATTAAACCTAACTAACCTAAACACATCACACACATCCATGCCCGAGGCAGGATTCGAACCTGCGACCTTAGCGGTCGCTCGGTTCCAGACTGTAGCGCCTAGAACCGCACGGCCACTCCGGCCGGGCCTCTGATGAAATCAGTGAAACTTGTGGATGATGCAAAGCAAAGACTGGTGGGTGTATAGAAAATGAGGTTCATTAGTTAGGTAAATGTGTAAAATGGTGTTTTCAAAACTTACTAGTCCCGGCGAACTTAGAAGAATTTCAAAAATAATACTAGGTGACAATTCTATTGCAGTAGGAACAGACACTATAACAGCCCAGTGATTAGAATTTACTCCATTTAGATCTGTAGATGTTGAGATGACAGAACCCAATGGAGTAAATCCAAATCACTGAATAAATCTGTAGATGCTGAGTACAACCGCCTCCCCTCCCCCCCCCCCCCCCCCCCTGTCCACCATGAACCATGAACGTTGGCGTCGCTGGGGGAAACTTGCGTGCCTCAGGGATGCCATGCCGTAGTTGCAACTACAATAGGGGAGTGTCTGTTGAAGAGGCCAGACAAACGTGTGGTCCCTGAGGAGGGGCAGCAGCCTTTTCAATAGTTTCAGGGGCAACAGTCTGGTTGATTGACTAATCTCGCCTTGTAACACTAACCAAAACGGCCTTGCTGTGCTGGTACTGCGAGCGGCTGAAAGCAAGGGGAAACTACAGCTGTAATTTTTCCCAAGGGCATGCAACTTTACTGTATGGTTAAATGATGATGGCGTCCTCTTGGGTAAAATATTCCGGAGATAAAATAGTCCCCCATTCAGATCTCCGGACGGGGGCTACTCGGGAGGACGTCGTTATCAGGAGAAAGAAAACTAGCGTTCTCCGGATCGGAACGTGGAATGTCAGATTCCTTAATCGGGCAGGTAGGTTAGAAAATTTAAAAAGGGAAATGGGTAGGTTAAATTTAGATATAGTGGGAATTAGTGAATTTCGGTGGCAGGAGAAACAAGACTTCTGGTCAGGTGAATGCAGGGTTATAAATACAAAATCAAATAGGGGTAATGCAGGAGTAGGTTTAATAATGAATAAAAAATAGGAATACGGGTAAGCTACTAAAAACAGCATACTGTACGCATTATTGTGGCCAAGAAAGATACGAAGCCCACGCCTACCACAGTAGCACAAGTTTATGCCAACTAGCTCTGCAGATGACGATGTGATTGATGAAATGTATGATGAGATTAAACACATTTAGTGAAGGGAGACGAAAATTTAGTAGTCATGGATGACTGGAATTCGGTAGTAGCAAAAGGAAGAGAAGGGAAAGTAGTAGGTGAGTATGTACTGGGAGTAAGAAATGAAAGACCAAGCCACCTAGTTGAATTTTGCGCAGAGCTTAACCTAATCATAGCTAACACTTGGTTTAAGAATCAAGAAAGACGTTATATACGTGGGAGAGGCCTGGAGACGCGGAAAAATTTCAGATAGATTATACACTAAAGCGCCAAGAAACTGGTATGGGGCCGACCGGTGTGGCCGTGCGGTTCTAGGCGCTTCAGTCTGGAACCGCGTGACCGCTACGGTCGCAGGTTCGAATCCTGCCTCAGGCATGGATGTGTGTGATGTCATTAGGTTAGTTAAGTTTAAGTAGTTCTAAGTTCTAGGGGACTGATGACCACAGTTGTTAAGTCACATAGTGCTCAGAGCCAATTGAACCAAATTCAACTGGTATGGGCATGCGTATTCAAATATAGATATAGTAAATAGGCAGAATACGGCGCTGCGGTCGGAAACGCCTATATAAGACAGCAAGTGCCTGGCGCAGTTGTCAGATCGTTTGCTGCTGCTACAATGACAGATTACCAAGATTTAAGTGAGTCTGAACGTGGTTTTATAGTCGACGCACGAACTCCGGAACAGAGTATCTCCAAGGTAGCGATGAAGCGGTGATTTTCCCGTACGACCATTTCACGAGTGAACTATGAATATCAGGAATCCGGTAAAGCATCAAATCTCCGAAGTCGCTGCGGCCGAAAAAGATCCTACAAGAACGGGAGTAACGACGACTGAAGAGAATCGTTGAACGTGACAGAAGTACAACGCTTCCGCAAATTGCTACGGATTTCAATGCTGGAACATCAACAAGTGTCAGCATGCGAAAAATTCACGAAACATCATGGATATGGGCTTTCGGAGGCATAGTCCCACTCGTGTACCCTTGATGAATGCACGACACAAAGCTTGAGACCTCGCCTGGGCTCGTCAACACGGACATTGAACTGCTGATGACGGGAAACATGTTGCCTAGT